>NC_057798.1:36808791-36809427 GCF_018294505.1 Triticum aestivum | reverse complement strand
CCTAAAGGGCTACCACGGCCTGCATATGACTAGAAACACCACAATGAGCCAGGATTCAGGCCCACAACAGGCCCAATAGGCCCACAGGCACATATAGTGAGTTTAGGCCCATAAGCCTGCATTTGAGAGGAGCTCGAGAGGGCAGCGGGACTGGGGATTATAAACCACCCTTGAGCTCCCTCAGCTAGCGAGGTGGGACTAAACTTTCGTGCCGCGACGCGGGCACCATAGAGCCTTTAGTCCCGGTTGGTGGCACCAACAGGAACTAAAGGGGTGCACTGGTACCGGTTGGTGGCACCAATCGGTACCAATGCACCCCCTTTAGTCCCTGTTGGTGCCGCCAACCGGGACCAAAGGCCTATGCTTCCCGCCCTTTGGGCTGCTGAAAAGAGGCATTTGGTCCCGGTTGGTGCCACAAACCGGGACTAAAGGGTGGCATTGGTCACGGTTAGTGCCACAAACCGGGACCAATGCCTTTGCTATATAAGTAGCACTTAGGAAAATTTCAGAAACCGCCCATCCCCACTTCAATCTCTTCTCCGGCCGGTTCTCTCCCCCGATGGCGGCGAATCCATCTCCCCGGTCCGTCCCGCGCCGCCCCGTCCCGCGCCGCCCCGACGCCGTCTCCGCGCCGCC
>NC_057798.1:36788599-36808252 GCF_018294505.1 Triticum aestivum | reverse complement strand
TGTAAGTAATTTAGATGTCAAATTTTTATGATTTTTTTCTGTTCATAGAATTTTTATGATTTTTTTCTGTTCTAATTTTGTTCATAGAATTCTAACGATTTTTTGTAGTTCATTGATTTTTTTATTAGATGTGTAGTTCATAGATTTTTTTCATATTGTCTAATTAATTTGTTCATATTGTGTTAGATTTTTTATGATTTTTTTCTTTTCATAGAATTTTTATGATTTTTTTCTGTTCTAATTTTGTTCATAGAATTTTAATGATTTTTTTGTTCATAGTATTTTTTTTGTCAATTTATAGTAAGTGCTTAGTAGTTGAACTAGTTGATTTAATTAATAAAACTACTTTATTTAACTATATATAGAAGTAGTTCCCGCATCGACGTCGACGATGCCTATCCCGCATCCTCGTTGTCGTCGACTCGGTGTGGTGGATACCTTATGGGGGACGTAGGTTGGTGAGGAGGCAGCCCGTTGTTGACCCGATCCTTGTTTGGTGGCGGTCGCGTGGGCCAGTGACGGTGCCGAGGCTTCCGGACACGGCGGAGGTGGTACGTCACCGTGTCAGCGAGGAGGACGAGCACGCCCATCGCTACATGGTTGCGTTGGAGGAAAGGTTCGACAATACCTGGCAGGTTCTTCAGGGATCTCACTGGAGCTATGATCCTGTGATCGTTCCTTATCTTTAGGTGTCCACCGCCCGCGACGATACCCGTCGGGCGCTATGGTTCTAGCTGTATTTTAATTAGCGATGCTATATGTATGATAGTATTCGAGGAGTATTCGATGATGTACGGACACAAGAGATGATGTACTTTCGGTTATAATTGAATGCATGCTAATTTGAATACTACTTTATTTTACGATTTGGTTTTGCTTATGGAATGCTCATATTGGAAAAGTATTCCTACTTTGAATGCTAAAATTGAAGAGTACTCTATGCAGAAATCTAGGAGCCCCCTCCATCATCCACGCCGTCGTGGGGGTAGCTTCTCCTTCATTCCCGTGTGCTAGACAATTTGTTGTAATAATGCACTTGGGAATGAAAGGAGAAGCTACGTACCATCACCGATAGTCAACCCGTGATTAATAATAATGATTTAATTTAGGTTTTTTAGTACATATATTTAATATTTGAATTATGAACTTAGGCCGGAAATGTCGTACTCGGACGACGAAAACCGCCCGGGGGAGTGCGACTGGTGCCACGACGACTGAGGTATGTGTGACAGGTTCATTGAGCTGGACGAAGATTGGTGCTTCAGCATTAAGCTCGAGGAGACCTTCGATGTTCATACGGTACACAACGACGACAATAGTTTTTTTTCGTAATTAAGCACGACTTCAACTATTTTAATGTGTATTTTTCATCTTTTCCAATTCGACTAGCTTATCCCATGCTATGCAAGACGCTATGTCTTGGAGAGGATGCGTTTTGAAGACCATGAAAGTATGGAAACCAAAAAAATTCTCCTAAGGACCCATCATGGTGTGGATTTTCAAGTAAAGTTGTACAATGCTGAGAGTGTAACCCATTTTGGTTTCAAAAATTGGGAAGCACTTTGTAAGATGTATGGTTTTGATAAGGGTATGCTTGTCACCATGGATCTTGGTGATCCTACAATCCAACAAGACAATATGGGCATTTGGGTCCTTGTGGATACACCTCCAATTCTTCCCCAATGTGAGCTTAACATAGTTATTAAGTAATTTATATTGTTTATTTCAAAATAGTTGACAACTTGTTTCCATTGACACCTTATTTTCATTCTTCAAAGAATGTGCGGAAAATGGTAGACAAAACCCACTACACTGATGGCTCCGAATTAACTTATAAGGAGAAAATCATTTGATCGCATTTTGTACTGATCTTGAGAATTACAATGTCTACAATCGAACTCCTCAACATTATGGTCAATACGTGCCACTAGTGCACGTGTTGAACTACGGTAACTACCATGGAGATACCTTGATAAGATTTTTTACTATTACAACATCCCTGCATCTTTTTTTAAATACTTCTAAAACTAGTATATCATTTCTAACTACGAAGTTATTACTATGTTTTTCAACAGATAATCCCGAATGATTGTGTGCCTATCTGATGTATACGCACGGTCACCTTGATGTTTTGAACATACAACGAGGTTGTCCTACGTATCTCAATTGTCCATACCGGATTTCTAAAAGAAGTGGAGACATGACAATCAAAGAATGGAACAAATGTATGGACAGTCGTAAGGAGCTTCTTGCAAGCAAAAGGAGGCGAAGCGCAAGAATTGGAGACAAGATGATCTCCATTCTTCATAATGGAGAGTCAGGTTCTATATTGTTTTATGATATTTTACCTTAAGGGTGTTTAGGTCCTACCTGATACTAATGACCATGTGCTAAGAACAATTATGTAGGGTTGGGTTCGATGACTATGAGGAGGATGATCATATGACTTGTTATTAATAACGAGTAGAAGTTGTATGATGATGCATGATTAGTAGAACTTGTTATTATATATGATGATGTATGATACGAGTATGCATGAGTTATTATATATCAGTGGGTGAAATGAACATAGCAGTATAAGAGTGGACACTTCTCTCTATTAGCTACCTAATAACAACCTAAAATTAACCCCCCAAACCCCTAAACCAACAAAAAAAATTTAAAAGAAAAACCTCAGCTGCTGACACGTGGAAGCCTTTTGGTCTCGGTTCATGTCACCAACCGGGACCAAAGGCCCCCTTGCCTGGGCTGCTCGCAGTGGCCACGTGGAGGCCCATCTGTTCCGGTTCGTGTTAGAACCGGGACTAAAGGGTGGAGGCATTAGTCACGACCCTTTAGTCCCGGTTGAAAAACCGGGACTAAAGGCCCTTACGAACCGGGACTGATGCCCCCTTTTCTACTAGTGTTTATATTTTGATTGTAATTTATATTTCAACTATTGTTCGACTGGAATATTTCCATGCTATTTATGGATGAGTTGTGTTACACCTATAGTTATTTGGGGTGCCTCGAAGATAGGAAAAAACCGGACCGACATTTGGTGCACAGGGTTGGAACGTTGGCTCCCCTATCGGTATCCGCGCATGTTTGCTGTGTATGTTTCCGTGTTCTGCGTTCGAGCTGCCCCTGTGATATCGATGTTTTAAAGCAAATAGATACCACTACTGCAAACGAAACAACGCTTATTTGTAATTTAGTGTGTCGAAGAGGAATATAAGATAACTAGCACAAATGCATCTAAAACTGTAACGTTATTAAATACATCAATTCAGAGGGAGCTTGCCATCACAGAGGAACTTCTAAGCATTCTCATCGTAAATTGATCATGGTGCTCGGCAGAGAGTAGCAGAATTTGGTGTTGAAGTCCATAAAATATTTGTAATATAGTTTTGCTTCCATCCATGAGTTATGAGATACAATCAAACTGAAGCATGACTATGAATTGGAGCTAAATTTGGGGGAAGGATATTATGCGGAAATTTTGAAGCGGTAAAGACGTGATACCTTAGAGAGAGAGAGAGAGAGAGAGAGAGAGAGAGTTGTACATATCACATCGCAGTGGTATAGAGCTATTAGTGCATCCTAATGATGCAGAGGTCAGGGGTTATCCTCATTTAAGAAAATGTTATGAGTATAAGAATAGGGAAATAGACAATATAAATAGTACACACATGTTATCATTGTAGTGATACATCAGTACATCATACATTGTTGTTGCATAGCTAGTGGTGCAGTGATACACCATAGATGGTGCAAATTTTGTAAGTCGCAAAAACTTTTTCTTTTGACAGAAGCCCATACTGTCTCCCTTTCTAATTACTTGAAGTTCTAGCCTTGTCCTAAGTCAAACTTATTTAAGTCTGACTTTTTTTCTTTCGATAAAGGACTTTTCATTGAATAGATATATCGAGGTGATACAATCGTATTGAAAGAAAGCCCGGCCTCTACATAGCTAGATGCACACAGCCAAAAAGTCCAGAGCACCCTAAAAATAATAATTCGATACAATGCCAAGCAATAAATCTTGTCCAGCCTAAGGAGCGGTAGATCCTATCAGTAAATCACACCGCCATCCATGGGGATAGAAAACCTCCCTCGACGTACACTCCAGCCGTGTAGACGCCATCATAAAAAGGTCCCTGTCCTCCGGCTTCTGCAGGATAGACCAAGTATGGAGCCATCATGTACAAACATGAATAACCTGCATAGGAGATGAGACACATTTATTGTTAAAAACCACATCATTCCTGGTAAGCCACATTGCCCAGCATAGGGCCACCGCTCCCACAAGAATATGTGCAGAAAATTCTTTATCAATACCCCGCAACCAGTTGCCAAAAATATTCCTTGGACTACGTGGTGGGTATAAATTCGAAGCTACTTGGACCATGGCCCAAACTGCCAGAGCGAGCTTGCACTCAAAAAATAAGTGTTTGATAGACTCGTCATGTTGGCAAAAGACACATGTCTTCGAACCATGCCAGTTTCATGGTGCCAGATTATCTCTAGTTAGGATGACTGCTTTGTTTAGAAACCAGAGGAAAATCTTCACTCTTAGAGGAATTTTTAGCTTCCACAATTTCCTGTTATCTACTGGAACATCACAATGAACCATTGCATCATACATGGATTTGACCGAAAATTTGCCATTGTGATGCAAGTTCCATCGAAAAGTGTCTGGCTCATGTGACAGTTGAATGTCCTCCAGGCGAGTGAGTAATTCATTCCATGCTGCCAGACGAGTGCCCAAAAGATCCCTACGGAATGAAATATCGCAGTTTTCTTGTCCTAAGACTTGTTTGATCGTGATAAATTTATGTCTGACAATCTGGTACAAGCTCGGATATTGCACCATTAGTGAGTTGTTCCCTAGCCAGGTATCTTCCCAGAAACGAACCTGAGAACCGTCCCTAACTGAGAAGGTCCCAAATTGATAGAAGAATTCCTTGGCCTTCATGACACCACTCCAAAAATGTGAATCCCCAGGTTTCCTATGAATTTGAGAAATGGCATTGGATCCCACATACTTGTTGCAAATGATTTCCTGCCATACTCCATTCTCGGTGAGTAGTTTATAAACCCACTTGCTGAGAAGAGCAATGTTTTAAATCTCAAGGTCTTGTATTCCCAGGCCCCCTTGACTTTTAGGTCTGCATAATACGCTTCACCTAGCCAGTCGATATTTCTTGGTTTCATTATCACAATGCCACATACGACGGAGGAGATGGCCACCATCGTTGGCTGCATCGGAAAGATCATATCTGACCGGAGGCGCCACTGACCAGATCACCATGGCCTCCACGTCGTCGCCGCAGATCCAACACATGATGGCGCACCGACCACAACCGCCGCCCTTCCCGGTATAGGCCCGCGCCACACCTGCAGCTGCCACCGCCCGAGGCAAGGTGGCCACCACGCCGCCGCAACCATCGCAGACCGCGCCGCAAAGTGGATCGGCCGCCGAGCTCGCATCATAGGTGGCGCCGCCGCGCCGCGCACGCCGCCGCCAAGAGTTGTCGCCTGGCGCCTCCTCGTGATCTGGCCGTCTCGCACCGGCCGTGATGCTCGAAGGGTGGAGAAGTCCCGCCGCCGCCCTGTCGTCCCGGCTTTGCTTAGCGGCACTGCCGACGGTGGCGAGGAGAGGGGAGGGGCGGGTGGGGTCGAGTGGTGGCGGCTAAAACGCGGTTAAGAGTTTGGTTTTTTTCAGAATAAATATTTTTGATGGGGACGATGGGGAGCGACCTAACCAAATGAAATAAAACTACCTACGTACTCCACTTTAATAGTAGAAAGATAATTGTATATTACTTTCTCCGTCGCATAGTGTCAAAAACACTTTTATATTACGAGATCCACGGAGTATAGAGCACCAACAACACTTCACGGCATCCGGTAACACGCGTGTTGGGTTTCCGGGTCGTTGGGACGACGGGGGCTGTCTTGGGCTTTGCAGTGTCCTTGGGTGACGCCGGCTGGGTTGGTGTTGGTCCGTGACAGTTTCGGGCTCAGGGTTGTCCTTGTTTGTTTTGCGTAAGACTATATGGGGTTTATCCGAGTATAGGAGTATTGTTACGTGGGAGAGGAGCTCCTAGCTGCGTGATCCTTTTTTGGCTGGAAAAAAGGACGCGGGCGAGGAAGAAATTGACACGGCCGGCTGTTGGATGGGAGCACGGCCGGCTGTTGGAGTTGGATGAGGACTGCACTCAAATCAAACCGTTTAACCTACCCTTAACCATATCTACATCGGATATAACTTGGGGAAAGCGACGGGGAACTCCCTACTATATAAGCTCGGCCACCCACGCCCCAAACAAATCACAACCAACCTTCCCCAAGTCGTTAGTTCCCCCGAGCAATCGAGTTGTGTTCCCAGCGATCGATCGATCTAGGTGAGCATCATGGTTTCCGCCGACGTGGCCCGCAACATCGTCGGCATCATCGGCAATGTCATCTCCTTCGGTCTCTTCCTCTCCCCTGTGTAAGCCCACTCCTCCTCCTCTTGTCTAGTCTGTATGTATACATATATGAAAGGTGGTTGCTAGGGCATGAATCTGAGGCTCGTTTTCTAATTATACGTATGTACGCAGGCCGACGTTCTGGCGGATCTACAAGGCCAAGGGCGTGGAGGAGTTCGAACCGGACCCCTACCTGGCGACGCTCATGAACTGCCTGCTCTGGTTCTTTTACGGGCTCCCCATCGTCCACCCCAACAGCACCCTCGTCCTCACCATCAACGGCATCGGCCTTGTCATTGAGGGCGCCTACATCATCATCTTCATCATCTATGCGGCTAAGAACACAAGGGTACGTGCAACCCTCCTAATGCCTCCTCAATCCTCATCCGTCCCACTGTCTCTTTTCGGCTTTAGTTTCTGTACAGAAGATCCTCCAGCCCCTAACCCAAGCCATGTGCATGTTCTCTACTGTGTGTGCAGTGGAAGATGCTGGGCGTGCTCGCCCTCGAGGCGGCGTTCGTGGCTGCCGTGGTGGCCGGCGTGCTCCTCGGTGCCCACACCCATGAGAAGCGCTCCATGATCGTAGGCATCCTCTGCGTCATCTTCGGCTCCATCATGTACGCCTCCCCGCTCACCATCATGGTACGTACACCACCCCAACTTAAGGGTCGTCGACCCGTGATCTTTGATAACCGCTTTAACTTGTTAGTTCAGGTTGGCTAATTAATTAATCTGCATTGTGCACGTATGGTGTGGTAATGATGCCTTTTCAAGAAAAATACCTGCCTATACTTTATTTTTAAAGTTCTAGTGGATGCTTTTGACAGACCTTAATTTGTTAAACAGTGCACCTTGTTTGTTGTTGATTATGCCCATCTAAAAGCTGCACCCACCTTTCATTTTTTTAATGTTCGTTCCAAAACCCTGTTAAAAAAAGTCCGAATTGACTTTTCACCTCTCACGCACCCAAGTTCTTCTACAATATGCTACATGATATAAAAAAGCCTACGGTTTATTTCTATCACAAAGGTAAACTTCCTTTACAGGGTGAAATACTAGCTCAGGCTAATTGTAAATGACGGATGCTTTTGCCAACTTACGAGTGTACTAATACTAATATAACTCAAAAATTTAAGATGAAAGTAGTAATATTGTACTGCCTATTTGCAGGGTAAAGTGATCAGGACCAAGAGTGTGGAGTACATGCCATTTTTCCTGTCGCTGGTGAACTTCCTCAATGGCTGCTGCTGGATGGGCTATGCGCTCATCAAGTTTGACATCTACATCACGGTATGTACATACACATACACATTGGAAATAAGAAGTCGCAAACCCAGCCAGACATACAATCAAGAACTCCTCAGCGCGGATTGATCTAACTGTTATGTCCTCTGTAAATTCTGTGCAGATCCCCAATGCCCTCGGTACAATCTTCGGCCTCATCCAGCTGATCTTGTACTTTTACTACTACAGATCGACCCCCAAGAAGGGCAAGAACGTCGAATTGCCCACTGTCCTCACCAAAAACGCCGTTACCAGCGGCAACGTCTCCGTCACCATCGAAAATTAAACTTGGCTTCGTTTTTTAGCCCTAACGATTTTGAGTAGTTAACACCGGATGATACTTCAACAAGTTGATGTTAATTAGTACTACTTTTTGTTAGCTAGTAGAGTCTGAGATCGCCTTTAATTTCGTGAACCATTGTCGTCTGTCCAGACTACTATTGCAAATTACAAGTGTATATAAATACCAATCGAGCTGAGTTATCCCAGAGATAGATTATGACACCATGTATGCTTGCCTGTTTTCAATATGCTCTTACGTGATGATACGATTGATTTTTTAATTACAGCATGCAATGGCATTGTTAAATTAAATTATTCAATATCCATGATGTGTTGGTATTATGTTTCGGGCAAGGTCCTCTTTTGTTTTCAGCACAAAAACACCCAAAGGGCATCTTATTGGTGATGCAACTTTTGAACCCGGTGTGAGAGAAAAGGAGACAGACTTAACCTAATTACCGGTTTGGTTGGATGGCTCCTGCTCTTTTCCCGTGACGCTGCCTTATTACCACATCGACTGGCAACGAGCAGCTCTGCAACTTGGTCAAGTATGACGCTTTGAGTCCCTGCTAGAGATATTTTTCTGAATCTTGTAACATGTTAATCATTTTTAGTATGTTCGTATACTATATCTAAGATACTCTAAAGCGAGTTATGTGAAAAAATTGCATGTGAGCCCATGTTTTTATCATATTTGCGAAAATACGTACATATTTGTACGTAAAAAGAGGTATGCTAAAAATATACTACATACTACCTAAAAAATAGTATATATACTACCTAAATATTCTTACATACTACATAGTATGTATACATACACTGCGGTATGGTAGATACTACCTAAAACGTAAAAATAAAAATGGGTGTAACTACACCCGGTAGTAGGAAAATTTTGTCCTATATATATAGGGAAAATGCATCCTACTACTGGGTGTAGCTACACCCATTTCTCGTATACTACTATGTGGTAGTATATATACTACTTTATCATTTTTATTGTGTAAGTATACTATATCTAAGATACTCCAAAGCGAGTTATGTGAAAAAATTGCATGTGAGCCCATGTTTTTATCATATTTGCGAAAATATGTACATATTTGTACGTAAAAAGAGGTATGCTAAAAATATACTACATATTACCTAAAAAATAGTATATATACTACCTAAATATTCTTACATACTACATACTATGTATACATACACTGCGGTATGGTAGATACTACCTAAAACGTACAAAATAAAAATGGGTGTAACTACACCCGGTAGTAGGAAAATTTTGTCCTATATATATATATATATTTCAAAGTAGTGTGTTTGATCGCATGGTGTCTACTGTATATATAGATACACTTCTTTGTCAAGAAAAATGAGTTGAGTATAGGAAGAGCTACGCTCAAATTACATAGCCCACCAACTTGTGGCTCTAACTATTAAGACTCCAGCCCGTTCTCACAAATTTCTATTAAGGGAAATAAAAATAACTTCCAACTTGAAGCAACATCCAAACTAGCAGCCCAGACTAGCTAAACACATCAACTTTAGATTACAAACTGTGTTTTAATATCCAAGAGCAAGGTTTTTTTTATCAATTTATTTTCTTTGTATTTGAATGATCTCGAGTCATCTAGCGATCATTATTATATGAATCTAGTAAGGTTCTGTTTGATCAATGATCACTTATTATAATTTGTTAGGTTTTGTTCCTGGATCATCATTATTGTCTACTAGAATTAGAAAACACGATTCTAGTGCTGCCAAACAAAGACTGGATCTTGAGGCCCGAACTCAAACGAGTGCCCTCAATAGATATTTAGTGAGCCTGCCAACTTGATTCTGAAAATCAAACTGCAGAGGTTAATGTCGACGATGGTGGTGATGATAATACAATGGTGGTTGTGGAACATGATGCAAAAATTGATGTCTTGGAGATATGATATAGTACGAAGATATGATTGAAGATTATATTCCAAGAAATACTAGACGGATGGTCCTTTTTGGTAGAACATGAGGTTCGTTCATTGCTTTGCTATCACATTGCCATTTTAGAATAATATCTGATATATGGTTAAATAAGGTACAAATAAAACAGACTGAAAATTATATAATAAAGTGACAGTATGCTTTATGCATATTAATTCTTATGTTATGTGAATTGTTCCAAATTTTGGGCCACATTTTGGTTCCCGCCCGAGGCCTCAAATTTCGGGAGATGGCCCTGCTAAACAGCCGCTGAATGCAGCCTTAGACCGTTAGCCTTAAGTGAGTTAGTTTCTGGCCCCGCACAGCTCCAAACACTTCATTTGCCACCTGTTCAAAGATCCTTACTCCCCACTGCAACAGATTTTTATTTACCTCATTTCTCTACAAAGGAAACGAATAGTGAATCCAGTATCCAATTAGTTTGATCACAACAACACATCATCCAGCGGTTATTTCTGTGTGTGCCTGAAACACCATCATTTCGTGTGTCCCAGATAATCCGCGGAACTGCAGCAACCACAACTAGCACTAATTTTCCTGTACTCCTGCAAACTTGATTATCTAGGATTCCAGCAGTTATTAAATATCCATGGAAATAAGAATAAAAGTGCATTTTGGCACATTCCATATAAAGCGCACGAGGGGAGGAGAGGAACAGGTGATCAATTGCATGAGGCCAAGGAGGTTGGCAATTGCACATGGGTTGCTAATCCTGGCGCCAAAGTAGTCGAGTACTGCATCCTATATGAATGGACACTAAGATTCATGTCTTCTACTGTCCTCCAGGTGTGGACTTTGACGCCCATGGACCGAACTAATGGTTCTGTGATGGGATTATACAGGGCCAAGAAAATACTTTAGCATGGTAGATTGGCGATTCTCTACAAAGGTACATGAACTTGGATGGTTTGCTTACAGAAACAATGATGTTTATGATGGTTACTGGGTTTACGTCACATGCAAAGTAACTCGATGGGGATGATACTGTGATGGCTCCTGTAGTGACATCCATCTTCGTTAATGCAGATGAATCCTCGCCCTCGCCCGTTGCTGCACCCGCCCCTCCGGTAGCGCCGCACCACATGACGACCCGTGCTCACGCTGGTGTGCTTTGTCCCGGCAAGTGCTATTCGTCTGAAGAGTACGTGTGTACCGCATCGACTTCATCACCGTGGTCGATTCCCTTTTGAGCCCGCGCTGCTTTTCGCGACCCTCACTAGCTCACCAGGATGCAAAAGGAGTTTGACGCGTTGGAGCACAACCTCACGTCTGCACATGGCAACTTGTGCCGCGCGGCGTCCCCATGCCAACGTCATCAATGGGAAATGGGTGTTCCACCACAAGACCCGCCCTAACGGTTCCCTTGAGCGCTACAAAGCGTACAGGGTAGTCTGTGGATTTTGGCAGCGCGCCGGAGTTGACTTCGACGCCTTTGCCCCGGTTATTAAATCGGGTACGATTTATGATGTTTTATAGCTTGCGGTGTCTCGCACATGGCCCGTGCATCAGTTGGATGTTTCCAATGCATTTCTTCATGGTCATCTCATCGAGCAGCTGTTTTGCCAGCAGCCTACAGGATTCGTCAGCACCACTCATCCAGATCACGGAGTGTTTGCTTTCTTGATCCATCTACGGGCACAAGCAGGCACGACATGCGTTGTACCGGCGCATCACCGCCTTCCTCCGATGGCTCAGGTTTCAATCACCCTGCTCTGATACATCATTGTCCGTCTACCATAAGGGCTCTGCTATGGCCTACGTCCCGCTTTACGTCGATGAAATCATTGTGACGGCGTCCTCCACTGACCTCCTTCATCAGCTCACTGCTCGTCTCCGATATGAGTTCGGCCTCAAGGATCTAGGGCCTCTTCACTACTTCCTCGGCATCGAGGTGGTACGACGCGCTGACGGGTTCTTTCTTCATCAGCAACAATATGCTCATAAGCTTCTCGAGCACATGGGCATGCTTAACTACAAGCCTACTCCCATGCATGTCGAAGGCCAATATCTCTGCACTTGACGGATCGCCTGAACCGAATGCAACATTTTATCACTCCATCATCGATGCGCTGTTGTTTTTGACGATCACCTGCCAGGACCTATAGTATGCCATGCAGTAGGTGTGTCTTCACATGCATGCTCCGCGTGACTCCCATTGGACACTGGTGAAGTGGATTCTTTGTTATATGCACGACACCATATCACAAAATACCAAAAGCATGGCGTTTATACAGAAGGCTAGTGCAAGTTAGATAGCAGTCTTGATAAGTACACAAACTAATAACCATAGCGGAGCTCATCATGGCGACTGATACCTCTGGAAGCATATGATTGCCAATTCCAACCACTCAGGTATTGCTTGGTCAAGAATCTCATCGGCGTCCATGACGGCAATAGCTATTGCTTGTCCAGAGAAGGGGCTGCAAGGATGAGATGGATCATACTTAGTAGAAAAAAAGGGAAAGAATCAAAAGTGTTAAGTTTAGCTTGAGGCACCAACCTTTGAATATTTTCAACTAAGAGCACTCTGGCACAAAAGGTATCTCCTCTGGCGCCGCTGCTGAGTCTTGACCCTGGGTGGCCTGAAGTGTACTTATCCTATCCAAAAAAATCATTGGGCCTTATTTTGTGGTAGGCGTGTTATTTTTCTTCAAATGGGTCGGGCGTGAGTGAGGTCTCCTTAAGGAAATGGGCTTTTTTATGGAACGTACCTATTTTCCTTTACTGTGAATATATTTGAAGGAATAGTATGACTTTTCCAGAGGAAAAATACAACCGAAACACGCCTGGTACAGACACTAAATGTAGGTATCCAGCCTAACAATGGGATCATGGTTCAAAAATAAGATTCGTCACGTACGATGGTTGTTGTAGGTGCATATCTTAACATGGTTGGTGGGATCACAAAAAGAAAAAAATGTATTTACCATTTGCAATTACTCACACGTATTCTGGCATCCTCTTTCGGTGGCACCAACCGCAACAGACGGAAGGGTCATTTAACAGATAAGGCAAATGAGAATATTAAGTACGACAACAACTTAACGCCAAGAACATAAAGTTTTCCGACTTATGCACCAGCCCAGGACCACTATGAAGACTGCATACAAGGTCAGGTGAACTAAGAGTTCCACCCTTCGTCCGGTTTGTATGTAACCGACGAGCAATCATAGAGCCCAAACTAAAAGTTCTGTGAACATATAAAGCATGGCGCAAAATAGCAAGATCAAGTGAACTGAGAGTTCCACTCTCTCCACGACCAGTAAGACATCTCCCGGCAAATAATGCATTGTAACGGAACACGGGAAAATGTAAACTATCCACTCTTGCTTCCGATACTCCTCCCCCCCCCCCACACACACACAGTAGTTTCCGAAATAAAATCAATCCATGTCTCTAGGACGTGGCTCAATGATGCTTCCCTCATAAGGTATTTTGCAAACATCGCAAAGATCATATAATGTCATCTCCTTAGGCTTATCATATAAATGGAACTCCGCCGTGGGTGTTGTTTTCTTAGGATAAAAATGAAAGTTTTGCACAAAGGTATTAGTGAGTAGGAGGTATTCGTCGCACTTATCTTGGAGGAAGCGCATGATGCCAGCATTGTTCGCCAAATAATAGAAATCTTCATAAATTCCCACCTCCTTCAAGAATGCATCACTTGGTCACTCACACGTCCGAACCTCCGCCGCACGCGGAAGATTGTACTTGGTCTTGTTCTTCGGAGTTTGCTCTGAATCATGGCTTGATGAGCCCCTTAACCACCTCCTCGGTGCGTTTCTTTTCCCTGAAATTTTCTGAAATTTTTAGTTACTCAAAATAATACTGAACAAAATTGGTAGCAACTAGTCCCACAAGTGTCTAAAGGCCATATCATGCCAAAAACTACTTTGGATCATGTTCATTTGACATGCAAGCTCAAGAACATGGTCACCATAGCAAAATTTGTTTTTGCAATATATGAAGCACTAGAACAAAACTAATTGGACCATTGCAGAAGTCGCATACCGAAGAACAATCCCCCAAAGCAGTTTGGAAATGGAGCTCTGAGCAAGGAGATCGAAAATTGCAGCAAGATGAGCAAGAACACAATTTTGAGCAATGGTGTGAATTTTTTCGGAGGAAGACGAAGTGGATGGGTGGCTGAAATAAGTGAGGGGGCCTATGTGGCACCCACAAGCCACCTAGGCTCGTCCAGGGGGTGGGAGCGCCCTGTGAGCTGGTGGCTCACACGAGCAACCCCCTGGGGTGTGTTCAGTGCCAAAAAAATTCAAATATTCTAGGAAAAAACATATAAAATTTTCAGGGCATTTGGAGAACTTTTAATTTCTGGTCATTTCTTATTGCACGCATAATTGAAAAAAACTATAAAATAATATATTTCTACTTTATTAATTCTAAATAATAGAAAGTAAAAGGTGGGTACAGAACGTTGTGTTTACTAAATTCATCCATCTCATGCCAGTCAAAAGTAATTCATTAATAAAGTTGATCAACTATTATTAATAAAATACTTCTGAATGACATGCAACCGGAGAATCTTCCTATAGCACTAGGTTACCACAACAGGGATATGCATGTCCCCAATAATAAGAATATCATATTTCTTTTGACAGTAGGAATAGGGAATTCAAAACCTCCAATGGTAATTGTTCAAATTTTCCAATAAAATTGATACTATTCACTCGAGGTTGTTTCTTTGGAAAGTGTACCGTATGCTCATTACCATTAACATGAAACGTGATATTGCCTTTCTTGCAATCAATAACATCCATGAAATATTCAAAAAGGGTCTACCAAGGATGATCGGCATATTGGCATCCTCGGGTATATCAAGAATAACAAAATCCATTAAGATAGTAACATTTGCAACTATGACGGGTACATCTTCACAAATACTGATGGGTATAGCAGTTGATTTATCAGCCATTTGCAAAGAGATTTCAGTTGGTGTCAACTTATTGAAATCAAGTCTACCATATAAAGAGAAAGGCTCCTAGATCACATAGAGCAGGTCTAACATAGCTTTTTTTAATGGAGCATGGTATAGTTGGTATTGTTGGATCTCCTAGTTTCTTGGGTATTCCACCCTTAAATGTATAATTGGCAAGCATGTTAGAAATTTCAGCATTAGAAATAGAAATATCATCTGGATTATCATGTGTGTCTACAATAGGTTCACTAGAAGCATGCAAAGTCCTATCATCATTCTTTTTCTTTTTATTACTAGGAGGACTAGGTGGATTAGTATCAATTCTTTGAGTGTCTTGCTCAATTCTTTTCGTATGGCCTTCATGATACAAAGGTTCCTGAGTCATTTTATCACCTCTAGTCATAACTCTATATCATGATCATTCTTTTCATTTTTCATCTCATTAAGCAAATCATTTTGTTCCTTGAGGACTTGCTCTACCTGAGTTTTTAGCATGGAAGCATGTTTACTAACAACCATAAGATCATTCATAGTTCTAAACATATAGTCACTCAAGTGTTCAAACATATAGGCATTACGTTTCAATTGTCTACTAACATGTGCATTGAAGTTCTCTTGCTTAACAATAAAGTTATCAAATTCATCCAGGTATTGACTAGCAGATTTAGTATAAGGAATATCACCTTCAACAAATCTATATAGAGAATTTACCTCCACTACTTGTGTCGTGTTTTAAGACCATATATTTCTTCAATAGGTGGTCAATTCTTAACATCTTTAGCTTTAATACCCTTTTCTTACATAGATTTCTTTGCCTCTTGCATATCTTCATGACTGAGAAATAAAATACCCCTCTTCTTAGGAATTGGCTCAGGAGGTGGTTCAGGAAGAGTCCAATCATTATCATTACACAATACATTATTCAATAGTTCTTCAACTTGTTCAACAGTCCGTTCGTTAAAAACACAACCAGCACAACTATCTAGGTGGTCCCTAGAAGCATCGGTTAGTTCATTATGAAAGATACCAAGTATTTCATTTTTGTTCATAGAATGATCAGGCAAAGCATTAAGTAATTGGAGAAGCCTCCGCCAATCTTGTGGGGACTCTCTTCTTCAATTTGCACAAAGTTAATTATTTCCTTTAAAGCATCTTGTTTCTTATGAGCAGGAAAATATTTTTCGAACAAGTAATATATCATAACCTGGGGACTACGCAAACAACCAGGAGTAAGAGAATTAAACCATATCTAAGCATCATGCTACTTCTTGAGCTTGCGTTGGTTTTTCCCTTGAAGAGGAAAGGGTGATGCAACAAAGTAGATATAAGTATTTCCCTCAGTGAAGAACCAAGGTACACTACAAGGGAAAAGCCTATACACGTGAACCAAGGGTTATGCAACAAAGTAGATATAAGTATTTCCCTCAGTTAAGTAGATATAAGTATTTCCCTCAGTTAAGTAGATATAAGTATTTGCCTCAGTCAAAATACGACGCTACTGCTATTTAGCAGCAGCGCGTTCGAGCAAAACGCGCTGCAGAAAGGAAAATAGCGTAGCGCGTGCACACTAAACCGCGCTACTGCTCTAATTGCCAGGACCTTGCCATCCAGCTAGTTATAGCAGTAGCGCCCTATATTGAACCACGCTACTATTATAGAAGTTAGCAGCAACGCTCTTCTGAAAAAAAAACGCTACTGCTAAGTTCAGCCCACAAGTTTAGTCCCACCTCGCTCCGCGAACAGGGTGTTTACCACCTTAAATATGTTACTTCTGAAACTATCACAACCAGTTGGTCTTCACTGAACTCTATGTGTAGAATTTGTGACGGCAATATGAGTCCTCTCCGGTGACTCATATTGACAATTCAGATTGTACACAAAAAGATCATTGATAGCCAATGTATTTTTGCATTGATGTATTTTTGCATACTTATACTTAGCAATAGCAGTTTTAACTGCAAAGTGCTACTGGTAGTCCAACTTAGTAGTAGCGCGCAACACTGCACAGCGCTACTGCTATTCAGATTAGCTGTAGCGCGTTTTGGCAAACGCACTACAACTAACCCTACCTTATCCCCACGCGCGCGGCCGACCCTCTCCCTCACTCACTCTCCCCTCTCAGTCACTCTTGCCCGCGCCGATAACCGTCGTCGTGCGTTGCCGCCGCGGCCTTCGTCCGTCCGCCGCCACCGTACTCCCTCCTTCCGTCCCTTCTCTCACCGCGCCCTCCTCCCTCCGCTTGCGGCCGCCCCTCCTCCTCCCTCCTCCGCCGGCAGACCTCCTCCCACCGCCCTCGACCTCACCGCCGCCACCCGAGCCCACCCAGCACCGCCGCCTCCCGATCCTGATACCGCCCTCGCCGCAGTAGATGTTAATTTCGGGTTCATAGATAATGATTTTTAGAAGTTAAACTAGTTTAGTTTTAGTTGAACTAGTTTAGTTTTAGTTGAACTAGTTTAGTAAGTAAATTCATAAACTAGTTGAACTAGTTGAATTAATAGAACTAATGTATTTTTAGTAAGTAAATTAATAAACTAGTTGAACTAGTTTAGTTTAAGTTGAACTAGTTTAGTAAGTAAATTAATATAACTAGTTGAACTACTTTATTTTTAGAAAGAACTAGTTTTTTCTTCTATTTATATTAAGTTTATATCTAGTAAGAACTAGTTGAATTAATAGAACTAGTTGAATATGTCATATTTGTTGTTATTTTTTAGTTTAAGCAATTATTCGGGATGTATTAGTGATAACTTATATGGTTTTTGCTTTTGCAGAAATCAAGGAGCCCCTCCATCATCCCCGCTGTCGTCCCCATCGCTGACCCCCTCCGACCTCGAGGTGAGACCTGCCAAATCTCCATGTATATCTTGTGTTGCTCATATAGGATATGTGGTTGCCCAAGTGGCCGGTCATGTTCAGGTTACACCTCCGAGTGGCCTATGTTTTGCCGGAGTGTTGATTAATTTCCGTTCCGGCAAATTTCAGGCACTCGATGTGTCCTTTTTTAGCAAAGGTCATGCCAGATTTTTCCGTGAATTCTGGCATGACTTGTGCTAGAATATGTAGGAAATATCGAGTGGCCTGGATTTTCTCGAAAAATAAAGATCTAATTTAGGTTTCTTAGTACATATATTTAACTGTACAAGTTCAATCATTGAATTATGAACGTAAGAAATGTCGTACTCGGACGACGACAGTGTCCCGGGAGAGTGCAACTGGTGCCACGACGATCGAGGCATGTGCGACAGGTACGTTGAGCTGGACGAGGATCGGCATTTCAACATTAAGCTTGAGGAGACCTTCGATGTTGAAATGGTACGCAACAACGACAAGTGTTTTTTTCGTAATTAAGCATGACTTCAACTATTGCAATGTCTAATTTTCATCTTTTACAATTCGACTAGCTTATCCCATGCCATGCAAGACGCTATGTCTTGAAGAGGATGGGTTTTGAAGACCATGAAAATTTTAAAACAAAGAAAATACACCTAAGGACCCATCATGATATAGATTTTGAAGTAAAACTGTGCAATGCTCAGAGCGTAACCCATTTTGGTTGCCAAAATTGGGAAGCACTTTGCAAAATGTATGGTTTTTATGAGGGTATGATTGTCACCATGGACTTGGTGATCCTGACATCGAGCAAGCCAATATGGACATTTGGGTCCTTGTTGATACGCTTCCCATTCCACCGCTATGTGAGTTTCTCAAACATAGTTATTAACTAATTTATATTGTTTATTTCAAAATAGTTGACAACTTATTTCCATTGACAGCTTATTTTGATTCTTCAAAGACTGTGCGGAAGATGGTAGACAAAACCCACTACACCGATGGCTCCGAATTAACTTATAAGGAGAAAAATCACCTGATCGCATTTTGTACTCTTCTTGAGGATTACAATACCTATTATCGAACTCCTCCAAATTATGGTGAATACGTGCCACTAGTGCACGTGTTGAACCACGGTAACTTCTATGGAGATACTCTGGTAAGATTATTTACTATTACGACATTCGTGCATCTTTTGCATACTTCTAAAACTAGTACATCATTGCTAACTAGGAAGTTATTACTATGTTTTTCAAGAGAAACTCCCGATGGATTGTGTGCCTCATCAGATGTATCAGAATGGTCGCCTTACAGTTCTGAACATTCTGCCAGGTAAATCTAGGGAGCTCACCTATGCATATCGGATTTCTAAAACCGGTGAACACATGCTCATCAAAGAATGGAAAAAATGTTTGGACATTCGCAAGGAGGTTCTTGGAAGTAAAATTCAGCGAAAGGCAAGAATTGGAGACACGATAATCTCCATTCTCCATAATGGAGAGTCAGGGGCTATATTGTTTTTTGCTATTTTACCTTAGAAAATGTAGTAGGTCCTAAGAGAATGTAGTAGGTCCTATGAGGTACAATATGTTTATTATGTGGTAATGTGTTAGAGTTGATGATGAGGAGTACTTGTGATTACGACTAGTGACCAATTTGCTATGCGATGTCATTCGACCAACTTTTCGAGTAGATGATTTTTCATATAAAAAACTTTTTAATCCGAGTTCGTATGCAAAAGTTATGCCCATTTTACAAATTTCCAGAGAGATTTTGCAAATAAAGTCGAAATTCATATTTGTAAATTTTCCCAACACTTATTTTCTTTTATTTTTCTGACATTTTTATCATTTTCTTTTAGTTTTTTTGAACTGAAAAGGCGGT
>NC_057798.1:36774453-36783053 GCF_018294505.1 Triticum aestivum | reverse complement strand
TCTCTCTCTCTCGTGTTCTTGACTTTGCACGATCTTGATCTATTGCGAGCTTTGCTATTATAGTTGGATCTTATGATGTTTCTCCCCCTCTACTCTCATGTAATGGATTGAGTTTTCCCTTTGAAGTTATCTTATCAGATTGAGTCTTTAAGGATTTGAGAACACTAGATGTATGTCTTGCCATTCTTATCTGTGGTGACAATGGGAAATTCACGTGATTCACTTGATGTATGTTTTGGTGATAAACTTGCGGGTTCTGTGACCTTGGGAACTTATGCATAGGGGTTGGCACACGTTTTCGTCTTGGCTCTTCGCTAGAAACTTTGGGGCACTCTTTGAAGTACTTTGTGTTGGTTGAATAGATGAATCTGAGATTGTGTGATGCATATCGTATAATCATGCCCACGGATATTTGAGGTGACAAAGGAGTATCTAGGTGACATTAGGGTTTTGATTGATTTGTGTCTTAAGGTGTTATTCTAGTATGTACTCTATGATAGATTGAACGGAAAGAATAGCTTCATGTTATTTTACTACGGACTCTTGAATAGATAGATCAAAAAGGATAACTTTGAGGTGGTTTTGTACCCTACCATAATCTGTTCGTTTGTTCTCCACTATTAGTGGCTTTGGAGTGACTCTTTGTTGCATGTTGTGGGATAGTTTTATGATCTAATTATGTTATTATTGTTGAGAGAACTTGCACTAGTGAAGGTATGAACCTTAAGCCTTGTTTCCTACCATTGCAATACCATTTATGCTCACTTTTATCGCTTGTTACCTTGCTGTTTTTATAATTTCAGATTACAAATACTTATATCTACCATCCATATTGCACTTGTATCACCATCTCTTTGCCGAACTATTGCATCTATACAATTTACCATTGTATTGGGTGTGTTGGGGACACAAGAGACTCTTTGTTATTTGGTTGCAGGGTTGGTTGATAGAGACCATCTTCATCCTACGCCTCCCATAGATTGATAAACCTTAGGTCATCCACCTGAGGGAAATTTGCTACTATCCTACAAACATCTGCACTTGTAGGCCCAACAACGTCTACAAGAAGAAGGTTGTGTAGTAGACATCAATCACCCACCGAAGACTCTGTCTCGGGGACGAACGTAGCCGATCCTTGATGTTCCCGCACGTGTGTGTGGTTTCTGAGGCACGTGCCACATCAAGGAGGTGTGTTGCTTATTGAAATAGCACACCACTCCTGCATGCATATGCATGGGCCACACACATGTAGGGGTGGCCTCCCCCCTCGGGCGGTCTCTAGACCGAGCACCCATCCGGTGGCCCCAACGGTCTAGGGCGTTGTTTGGCACCGAGAGGGGGTAGGCCATGGGGAATAACTGCTTCTTCGTGTTAGTGCATTTCATCGCGAGATGACAGACCAAGTCTAGCTCGTTCTGTCATGGGATCACCCAGCAAAGACTCTGTTTCGGGGACGAATGCAGCCTGTCCTTGACGTTCCCACCCGTGTGTGTGGTTTGTGAGGCACGTGCCACGTCAAGCAGGTGCATTGCTTATTCAAATAGCACACCACCCCTGCATATGCATGGTCCACACGCATGTAGGGGTGCCCTCCCCCTGGACGGTCTCTAGATAGAGCACCCATCCGGTAGCCCCGGCGGTCCAGGGCGTTGATCGGCACCGAGAGGGTCTAGTCCATTGTGAATAACTGCTTCTCCGTGTTAGTACATGTCATCGCGAGATGATAGACCAAGTCTAGGCCTGTTCTTCGAGATAGTCTATGGGTATCGAGAGGGAATGTGTCCGGTTTTGTGTAGGAAGTGCGGGTCCTGTTGCTCCATTGGCCTCGAAACTTCTTGTGCTCTCAAAGGAGGCCATCACATGTATATGCTTGGGCTATCCTATGGCCCCTGCGGTCTAGGAAGTTGACCGACACCGAGAGAGAGGGTAGGCCATGGTCATCAACTGCTTCTTCTCATGTTTATTACTTTACACTCCTTAAAGTTCTCTCGAGGTGCCGGTCTAGAAAGTTGACCGACACCAAGAGACACTACTAGGGAAAAGCCTAGCAACAGCGCGGGTTCTAGGTATGTCAGTAGTGCGGGGGTCGGCGCTACTGATAAGGCGCTACAGCTAACCTGTAGCAGCAGCGCGTGTACTCCCGCGCTACTGCTATACAAGTGTAGCAGCAGCGTGTTGTATGGAAGCTCGCTACTGCTAATAGCTGTAGCGCACTTTTCTCGGACGCGCTACTGCTACTGTCATGCTGCTGGTAACTTTTCTCCACTCGTTACTGTATTTTTTTTCCTTCATATTTGTTTTGTATTTGAACATGCTTTATACAAGAATCTTTAGCACATACAGATGTCATCATCATACACATACAAATGGCTGCGAGACCACAAATGTAATCATATCATATACATACAAATAGTCTCATCATAATCATCATGCAACACAAAGTGGTATCTCGTCATCATCTTGAAAATAGCGATACATGCAAGTCTCGAATATTTGCAACTACAATGTCATCCATCGAAACAATAATATACGCGAGAAGAGCTATCACTATGAGTGAGAGAGGAACTATGCAGTACATGAGGCGGCGGTTACGAGTCCTCTCTCGCGCTAGCGTGAACCTCAAGTAACTAGCTTCTCCTTCTTGTCTGCTTTTGAATCCTTTATGGCTGGCGCCCGAGACCCCATTCACTTGCGCCTGACACTCAGTCCACTCGTTGTACACCCCCGGAACCTTCCCTTTGTACACGACATAGCACTTCCATCTCACCATCAAGAAGCTAGGTACCTGTTAGAGATGCATCTTCATCAAGAGGATGTACAATCATATGCAACAAAATATACTAAAGCAACACGAAAAAAAGGGTTAGCAACTGGATGCAACATACAATACGCAAACTAATTAACTAGAGGTACGCAGGTCATCATACCCAAACTAACAAAGTAGCGTTACGCAAGTTTGGTAGGGATCGTGTACATCGCAAAGTTTCATCGCTACAGGAAATATACAAGTTCAACCGACACATATCATCATCGGCATCATAAATCACTAGAAGTTCCATCCTTCCATATCATCGAGGATGGACCCTAGCTTCTTGAATGGCGTGAGGTCATGACGTTGCTTGCCTATGCGAGTTCGTATGTCAGCTCGCGATATAGGGCCGTGGTGGAACATCCCCTTCTCATCGACGACTTCTTTCATGATGATCCTCGCAATGTCCCTTTGGATGCGAAAGAAGTCATATCTAAGTTCATAATCTGCTTCTCCATGAGATTCTACCCACTTGTGGATATGATCATTATTTCTGTTTGTGATGCGAAGCTTTTGGTGATCCGTGCTGAACTCAATCATGAGATGGAGGATGTAGAATCCATCTTTCTTGCTTGGTTTTGGGACATGGATGCAACAAAAGTTATTTTTATGCGCGAAACCCATCTTCTTGTTCCTCTGTTTCCTGATCTTCATGTGGCCACCTCTAATGCTGAAGCCTTGGAGAGCATCATCTAGAATATTCATTATGTGGGTGTAGTCCTTCTTCTCGTAGTCTCTGGAAGGGTCGAAATACACGGCGTGGGAGACTCGCGGGTAAAGAACAATAAGGAAGGCGCGCACGTTGCTGCGGGGAAAAGACACCTCAAATTATTCTCCATATTAGCAAGAAGGAATGATTGAAATGAACGAAAGGGTTTTCCGGAACTAACTTACTTTGGATGATAAGGCATGAGGACAATTTCCTGGTCCTTATTCTGTACCATGAAGTTTTCGAGATACTCCATAGCAGTTTCAGGCTCCAAGTCGCCGAGACTCAAGAAAGACTCATGCATGTAGTACGGATCCGTCACACAGATTTGCGAGACTTCTTCTCTCTTCATGAAGGAGCTCATATGTAGCGCAAAAAGGTGGACGATTGTAAAATCGAGCCGCCTTGTTAGAAACATCTCAAAGATATGGTCAAACCGTAGGAAGAACACCTCCGCGGTCGATGTGTCGATGTAACACTTCCCCTCAGGCACACGAGCTGTGTAGGTCGGATATCTTGGATCCTTTGAGGCTAGTAGGCTTTTCTCAGTCAACAACACATGGTCGTGCAGTCTCCTGAGTGCCTCCAGCGGTTTCGGCGGTAGCATCGGCTCGCCCGTGAGATCGAAAATGGCCGCACCTTTCACAGGTACACACTCTTCAGAATCCATCGTCTGGCTGCTATGTGCACTGGCTTGTTTGGAGGCAGCTCTCTTCCCCGGTCTCTTCTTCTCCTTTTTCTTGGGCACACCTTCCAGACCCTTCCTTAACCCCTGCACCAGTGTTGTTGGGCTAAGCACTGTACGACCCCTGGCTAGTTGAGCCTGTGTTGAGGCGACATGTTCAAGCATGTCCTGTGAGGATTTCATGAAGAGAGACTTCTTGCAATCCCTGCTACGACCTTCTTGCCTGGTAAGATCATCCATATCCTGATTAGCATGCTGATAGCCCAATTTGTCATATGGTTGACTCATCATATCTAAGTCACAGTCATATGCGTTTGTATTGGGGAAAGCCATTGGGTCGACCTCTGTCTCATCATCCATTCTCTGTTCTACAAGACCGATTACATCACCCAGTACTATTACGCCCCCTTCATCACGTCGTCCGCCGCTCTCACCCGACACTACAAGAGCTGGTAATTGCGTAGGCGGGGTGGTGGTCTCCGCACATGCTTGTTGATGTGTGGTTATTGGTGTGCTCTTAGCCGGCTCCAGATGAAGAAGATTCTTCGGCCATAGCAGCACCCAACCCTTGCACCTTCCAATCCGTGGCGAGGTCTCGTCGTCCTCTCCCACATACCGTAGTGGAGGACGCAAATACTCCTGCCTCGATTTCACACTGGACAAGTTAACCCTGAAGTGCCTAGCGGGGATTGGCTGGTTGTGGAACGTGGGTTGCAATGGATTCATTATCACCCCCTTTCCCATGTCCACCTTCTAGCCTTTGATCAAGTAGAGTATGGTGTACGGGGTTTCGTCGGCCTGCAAACACATGTCTGTGGCATAAAACATCCGAAAGGCAACTAAAATGGAATATTCTATACATATATATATGTTGGTGCGACATGTAATTACCGTGAGGGCGTCGAGACCAGCCAAAGACGAAGGCCCACCTAGCGCTCCAGAGACTGAGGACGGGTTGCTATGAGCGGGAGCGAGTGCGAGAGGAGGCCTGGTTGCATGAGCAAGTGATGGTGCGGTGGTGTTGTTGTTCACGGAGTTGCTCACGATGAAACTGGGCAACGGGAAATCATGTACCATCTTGTCTGGATTTTCCTTCGTCCAGTTGATGATAGCTGGAACCAACTTAGTAGCAAAATCATTTCTGCAGGCAGTTACAGCTGCATTGACTGCCTCCTGTAGCAACTCAGTTTTCTCCTCAGCTGTTTTTTTCGCGTCCTGAACTACTTTTTTCTCGACCACAAGCTTCACCTTCTCGTCGATGTCTGCCTGACTGAACTTCCTTTTCTGCTTCTTGGCCTCCGGGCCCTCGTTATAAAACACCTTCCACGTGGTGGCGTCTCCAGCGCCGTGCACCCGACCATATTGCAGTCGCTGGCCCAAAGGGAGTCCCTCAAGTTTGTTCCAGGCCCGGTTGAGAGGGGTGTCCCACTTGGGCCTCATCGGAGAACTAGGGATTTCGGCTGCAAGCTGGTGTTGCTTCTCCTGCAGAAGGAACGTGAACCATTTAGGAATGTGTAGTCCACTAGATCTGGAGCTAAATGTAAGGTGGTAAAAGAATAACTACTAGTAGTCTAATCAATATCCTCGTGATCTGGTCTCCGTGTAAAAAACCTTCTTTTCCTTGTCGCACTTGTAGCGGGCCCTGATGAAGTCACACTCCAAGGGGTTGGTGAACTTCATGAAGGGGTCTGGGATACCCGCGGCTTCACGTTCCGCGTCCTCCTTATCCCATATGGGCCTTTAACCGAGGTAGCCACGGCTTCCGAGGCGATGCTTCCTCGTGTTCCTTTGCTGAAGGCTCTTGAATTTTGCAGCCTTAGCCTTGGCTACCTCGGTAGCGCAAGTGTCCTTGAAATTTTCAAACTCCTCTTTCATAAGTGTCGGATTTTCCTCTAGAATCTTGGACAGGGGTTCATCAGCATCAATAGCTCATTTCACCCTCCCTTTCCAAGAGGCCAAATCATTGCTGAACATGCTCATGGCGTGATTGTTAATCTTTTTCATCTTCGGATCATCCCACGGTTGTTCTATGTTGGTCGGGGAACTTGATAAAAAAGCACTCATCTCCCCGGTAATGGCGCCAGAAAAGAGTTTGATGTCTACTACGCAACTTTCTTCTTGTAGACGTTGTTGGGCCTCCAAGTACATAGGTTTGTAGGACAGTAGCAAATTTCCCTCAAGTGGATGACCTAAGGTTTATCAAACAGTGGGAGGCGTAGGATGGAGATGGTCTCTCTGAAGAAACCCTGCAAATTAAATAACAAAGAGTCTCTCGTGTCCCCAACACACCCAATACAATGGCAAATTGTATAGGTGCACTAGTTCGACGAAGAGATGGTGATACAAGTGCAATATGGATGGTAGATATAGGTTTTTGTTATATGAAATTATAAAAACAGCAAGGTAGCTAATGATAAAAGTGGGCGTAAACGGTATTTCAATGCTAGGAAACAAGGCCTAGGGTTCATAGTTTCACTAGTGCAAGTTCTCTCAACAATAATAACATAACTGGATCATATAACTATCCCTCAACATGCAACAAAGAGTCACTCCAAAGTCACTAATAGTAGAGAACAAACGAAGAGACTATTGTAGGGTATGAAACCACATCAAAGTTATCCTTTCTGATCGATCTATTCAAGAGTCCATAGTAAAATAACACGAAGCTATTCTTTCCTTTCGATGTATCATAGAGTTCGTACTAGAAAAACACCTTAAGACACAAATCAACCAAAACCCTAATGTCACCTAGATACTCCAATGTCACCTCAAGTATCCATGGACATGATTATATGATATGCATCACACAATCTTAGATTCATCTATTCAAACGAACACAAAGTAATTCAAAGAGTGCCCCAAAGTTTCTACCGAAGAGTCAAGAGGAAAACGTGTGCCAACCCCTATGCATAAGTTCACAAGGTCACGGAACCCGCAAGTTGATAACCAAAACGTACATCAAGTATATCACGTGAATATCCCATTCTCACCACAGATAAGCACATGCAAGACATGCATCAAGTGTTCTCAAATCCTTAAAGACTAAATTCGATGAAATAACTTCAAAGGGAAAAATCAATCCATTACAAGAGAGTAGAGGGGGAGAAACATCATAAGATCCAACTATAATAGCAAAGCTCGCGATACATCAAGATCGTGCCAAATCAAGAACACGAGAGAGAGAGAGATCAAAAACATAGCTGTTGGTACATACCCTCAGCCCCGAGGGTGAACTACTCCCTCCTCATCATGGAGAGCATCGGGATGATGAAGATGGCCACCGATGATGGATCCCCCCTCCGGCAGGGTGCCGGAACAGGGTCCTGATTGGTTTTTGGTGGCTATAGAGGCTTGAGGCAGCGGAACTCCTGATCTATTGTGCTCCTGGATGTTTTCGGGGTATATGGAAATATATAGGCGAAAGAAGTCGGTTAGGGGAGCCACAAGGGGCCCACGAGGGTGGGGGCGCGCCCAGGGGGTAGGGCGCGCCCCTGACCCTCGTGGCTACCTTGAAGCTTCCCAGATGTCTACTCCAAGTCTGCTGGATTGCTTCCGTTCCAAAAATAACTCTCCCGAAGGTTTCATTCCGTTTGGACTCCGTTTGATATTCCTTTTCTGCGAAACACTGAAATAGGCAAAAATAACAATTTGGACTGGGCCTCCAGTTAATAGGTTAGTCCCAAAAATAATATAAAAGTGTATAATAAAGCCCATTAAACATCCAAAACAGATAATATAACAGCATGAATACTTCATAATTTATAGATATGTTGGAGACGTATCAGCATCCCCAGCGTAATTCCTGCTCATCCTCGAGTAGGTAAATGATAAAAGAAAGAATTTATGAAGTGTGAATTCTAGCAGGTGCACAAGTTTGGTCAATGATAATTTCAATCACCTTTTCTAGCATCATTATATGTCATAATAGTAGCTCATCTCGTAAAAAAATTCATGATCAAGTAACAAGCTATTCACATGTTAAAGCATAGACCATAAACTTTCTTGAAAACTAGCAAACTACATTCTCATTCATCAAACAATTGCAATTCATCTTATTTTCAGGAAGTGTCTATGTCAGAGCTTTGATTTAGCAAACTCCACATACTCAACTATCATTCAATCTTTCACAATTGCTAACACTCATGTGATATTTATGGGTTCAAAGTTTTAATCGAACACATAGAAAGATAGGGGATTATAGTTTCGCCTCCCAACCTTTTACCTCAAGGGAAATGTCAACAATAATAATTTATGAACGCCTACATCCAAGTGGATAAATATGTCCAGATCACCCCAAGACAAAGTTCTTGCCAAAGGAAAAAGTGTAAAAAGGAAAGGCATTGATCACCATGACTCTTGTATAAGGGTAGAAGACAGAAGTAAAAGATAGGCCCTTC
>NC_057798.1:36773783-36774377 GCF_018294505.1 Triticum aestivum | reverse complement strand
TACCACCTCTACTTCTTATATGTGAAGTCATCACTCCCCATGGGATAAGAGTATGAAACATATATAATTTCAGATTTATGATATTCAATTCATTCAACCATTTACTCATAGGATATAAGTGAAGCACACGAGTAAATGAAAAAATACTTCCAAAAAGATATAAGTGAAGATCAATGAGTAGTTAAATAATTATGTAACTATGTGAAGACTCTCTCTCATTTAAGAATTTCAGCTCTTAAGTACTTTATTCAAACAGCAAGCAAAACAAAATAAAACAACATTTCAAGGATAGCACACATCATGTGAATAAGCAAAAACTTAGGTTCAACCGATACTAACCGATAATTGTTGAAGAAGAAAGGTAGGATGCCTACCGGGGCATCCCCAAGCTTAGATGCTTGAGGCCTATTGAAATATTATCTTGGGGTGCCTTGGGCATCCCCAAGCTTGAACTTTTGTCTCTCCTTAATTCCTCTCATATCACGGTTTTCCTAAATCTGAAAAACGTCATCCACACAAAACTCAACAAGAACTCGTGAGATAAGTTAGTATAAAACAATGCAAAAAACCTTATAATTTTCTACTGTAACAAAT
>NC_057798.1:36768943-36773290 GCF_018294505.1 Triticum aestivum | reverse complement strand
GCCGATTCAACAAAGATTGAAGCTGAGCAAAGACGGCGTCGGGGACGAAGTCGATGTAACATACTACCGGAGCATCATCGGAGGTTTGCGGTACCTGACGCATACACGGCTAGACATAAGCTTTGCAGTGGGATATCTGAGCAGGTTCATGGAGGCCCCCGCTGCAGATCATTACGCCGCGGTGAAGAACCTGCTGTGCTATGCAAGCGCGGGAGCGGTGAGCCGAAGCTGGGACGCTGGAGTATGGATGCGTATGCAAGCGCGGGAGCGGTGAGCCAAAGCTGACAGGGTTCAGTGACACCGATCATGCCGGGGACATTGTTTATCGGAAAAGCACAACTGGCACTTTCTTCTTCCTCGGTGAAATCCCCGCCAGCAACGGGTGGTGGCCATTTCCTCGTGCGAGGCTGAGTATGTTGCTGCCACTACTGCTGCGTGTCAAGGGATTTGGCTGGCACGGCTCCTCGGCGAGATGCTGAACATGGAGACAGTGCCACCAAAACTGTTCATCGACAACAAATCGGCGATCTCTCTGTCGAAGAATCCCGTCTTCCACGAGCGGAGCAAGCACATCGACATTTGGTACCATTTCATTCGGGAGTGCGTGGAGGAAGGGAAGATCGACATCGACTACGTTCAAACCAATGACCAACTTGCTGATACTCTGACGAAAGGACTTGGATGACTGGCGTTCCAGGAGATGAGGAGGAGGATCGGCATGACTGAAGTTCTTAGGAAATAAACCAGCCACGACAAGATTAGGGGGTGATTTGTTGACAACTTAATCTAGTTGTTGGTAGCAGTAGCTTAGAAGCTTTCTTTCCCTAGTTTTCAGCAAAGTTCAGTAGGCACAAGCCGCCCCTGTGCGTGCCGTGCATGTAGGGCAAAGGACCCGGTCTTGGTGCTCGTGGGATGGCGCGAGCGTGTGCCAGATCGTGGAGCCGAGGTAGGATCGCTACCGGCCACCATTTCTTTCCCTGTAACAAAATAAGTAGAGAATGAGAAAGATAGAAAAGGTCGCAATGTTTTACGCGACGCAAAACCCCTAGTGTTCATCTCTCCCGGAGTGAAATCGAGAGACTAGGGATTCCTGACAGAATTTCTTTTACCTCCCAAAATGCTCTCAGGACTTGTATACTAGAGGATGGAAGCGAAGCAGTGCAACCTATACCGCTGGCGATTTTATCGCCAAATTGGAGCAGTATAGATTGGTGGCCACCATTAGATTTAACAAATGGATGGCCAGTATTTATCCCCGGGTACCATAAAAGAGCTCTCAAGCCAGCAGAAGTGGAAGTAGCGGTCCGGGAAGGGGGTCTCCTGGAGCCTGCACTGGGCGCACATCTTGGTATAATAGACACAGGAGTAGATCCACTTGCACTGCCACCCCGCAGCACCCCCAACGCCATGTACAGCACCGCGCCGGCGCCGCTCGCCATGGCCATATTTTGTACTGTGGTGGTCAAGGTGTTTAGAGAGTACTTGATAGAACCAACTATCGCAGACATCGAAGGGCTCCTAGCACTATCAAAAAGCAAGAGGGTGTCCATGTACGCTCGGATCCTTGGATTGCATGCACTGAAAATGGAAGAACTGCTCATATGCTCAAAAAAGGCAATATCAAGACCATTGTAAGAAGCCCACATCATTGTTAAAATAGTTGCATCGACCGTTGGATTTCACACTCTTTCTTTAGCTTGCCCGGGTCACATAATGACATCAACATTCTGATGTGGTCTTCATTGCTCGCTAGGTTGACTATGGGACTAGCTTCCCTGCAACTATACCAGCAATGTTCATGACTACCACATCAGCTACTATCTTTGTGATGATACCTATCCTTCGTGGGCGACCTTCGTGAACACCATCTTTGAGCCAAAGGGTAGAAAGAATCTCACTTTGCCCAAAGACAAGAAGAAGCTAGAAAATATGTGGAGAGGCATTTGGAGTGCTCCAAGCCTGTTTTGCAGTTGTTGGAGTACCTAAAAAAATATGAGATACAGAGCCGTTGTGGATGGCGATGACAGCTTGTGGTCATGCACAACATGATTGTGGAGGATGAGGGTATGGCATTTTGCATTGGTCTGGATTTTGAGCGGATGGGTGATCCTGTCAAACCTCCACCACCGGATCCACTGACATTTTAGGATTTCAATCAAATGCATCAACATATTCGGCATCAAGGAATTCATGAGTAGCTTCGGAATGATTTGATTGAGAATATGTAGACGCTTCAAGGGACAACTAGAACATATGTCGGACAAAGTTGAATTTAAATTGGAACAATTTTATTTAAAAACTTTCACTAGTAGAAAAGGGGGCAATGGTCCAGGACGGGTCAGCCCATTAGTCCAGGTTCAGTCCAGAACCGGGACCAATGGTGGTATTGTATCCGGTTTGTGAGCCCCGGGGGCCGGCCGGGCCACGTGGGCCATTGGTCCCGGTTCGTCTGGACCTTTTGGTCCCGGTTGGTGGGACGAACCGGGACCAATGGGCCTCGCTCCTGGCCCACCACCATTTGCCCCGGTTGGTGGGACGAACCGGGACCAAAGGCAGCCCATTAGTCCCGGTTGATGGCACGAAGCGGGACTAAAGGGTTGGTCCTTGTTACGGTCAGAGTTTAGTCCCACCTCGCCAACCGAAGGGCTCTCACACCCGTTTATAAGCCCCTCCCTCTCTGCCTTGTTGAGCTCCTCTCAAAGTGAAAATAGATGCCCTTATACAGGGAATTTGACCTAAATTCATATTGAATTTCTCTGAAGTTAGTAGAAATTTATTATGAATTTAGGTCTAATTTTCTCCATAAGCGCATCTATGCTCATTTTGTTAGTAAAGTTAATCACAACTATTTTTTCTTCTATTTATTTCTGAGTAGTTTTTTATATAGTTTTTTTCTTTTTCTGCTATATTTATTTTTTTCTATTTATTTCTGAGTTGTAATAGGTCTTTAAAAATAAAAAAGAGGCGCACTGCTTGTTAATTAGCTTCAAGCCTTTCGGAATAGTGTAAACTGCACTGCACATAGCTCCGTGCAGTCTACCCTATTCCTCAAGGCTTAAATCTAAGCAACGTGCATGTTAGCATTGAGCCTCTTCTGCATCGTCTCTGGCACTCAGGGCTTATAAACCGCTGCGAGTGCCTCTCGCTTGGCGAGGTGGGACTAAAAAATAGCTGCAGAAAGAATCAACTAAAAAACTCTTTTACCGGTTCATGGCACGAACCGGTACTAAAAGGTGCTCGTGGGGCACCAGCCTTAAAACCTGTACCAAATAAAATACCTTTGTAACAGCCTTAGAACTGGTACCGAAGGAATCAACTAAAAAGCTTTTATAAACCTCTAGTATTATTGAAACTAAAATTATATAGAATTTTGTTACAAACTTTAATAGCAAAAAGGATTATCATAAAAGAAAATAAATAAGTAATTAGAATTCTGTTCAAAACATTAAAAGCAAAAAGAATTATCATAAAAGAAAATAAATAAGTAATTAAAATTCTGTTCAAAACATTAAAAACAAAAAGAATTATCATAAAAGAACATAAGTAAGTAATTAGAATTTTGTTACAAACTTTAATAGCAAAAACAAATATCATAAAAGAAAATAAATAAGTAATTAGAAAGATTATAATTATCTGAGCTAAAAGAAAAAATAAAAAAAGCAAAAATCAAAAGAAAATAAATAATTCAAAGCAATAAATAAAATAATTAAAATAAAAAAGTGTCACCTAAAGGGCTACCACGGCCTGCATATGACTAGAAACCCCACAATGAGCCAGGATTCAGGCCCACAACAGGCCCAATAGGCCCACAGGCACATGTAGTGAGTTTAGGCCCATAAGCCTGCATTTGAGAGGAGCTCGAGAGGGCAGCGGGACTGGGGATTATAAACCACCCTTGAGCTCCCTCAGCTAGCGAGGTGGGACTAAACTTTCGTGCCGCGACGCGGGCACCATAGAGCCTTTAGTCCCGGTTGGTGGCACCAACAGGAACTAAAGGGGTGCATTGGTACCGGTTGGTGGCACCAACAGGAACTAAAGGGGTGCATTGGTACCGGTTGGTGGCACCAATCGGTACCAATGCACCCCCTTTAGTCCCTGTTGGTGCCGCCAACCGGGACCAAAGGCCTATGCTTCCCGCCCTTTGGGCTGCTGAAAAGAGGCATTTGGTCCCGGTTGGTGCCACAAACCGGGACTCAAGAGTGGCATTGGTCACGGTTAGTGCCACAAACCGGGACCAATGCCTTTGCTATATAAGTAGCACTTAGGAAAATTTCAGAAACCGCCCATCCCCACTTCAATCTCTTCTCCGGCCGGTCCTCTCCCCCGATGGCGGCGAATCCATCTCCC
>NC_057798.1:36768386-36768933 GCF_018294505.1 Triticum aestivum | reverse complement strand
CAGGATTCAGGCCCACAACAGGCCCAATAGGCCCACAGGCACATATAGTGAGTTTAGGCCCATAAGCCTGCATTTCAGAGGAGCTCGAGAAGGCAGCGGGACTGGGGATTATAAACCACCCTTGAGCTCCCTCAGCTAGCGAGGTGGGACTAAACTTTCGTGCCGCGACGCGGGCACCATAGAGCCTTTAGTCCCGGTTGGTGGCACCAACAGGAACTAAAGGGGTGCATTGGTACCGGTTGGTGGCACCAATCGGTACCAATGCACCCCCTTTAGTCCCTGTTGGTGCCGCCAACCGGGACCAAAGGCCTATGCTTCCCGCCCTTTGGGCTGCTGAAAAGAGGCATTTGGTCCCGGTTGGTGCCACAAACCGGGACTAAAGAGTGGCATTGGTCACGGTTAGTGCCACAAACCGGGACCAATGCCTTTGCTATATAAGTAGCACTTAGGAAAATTTCAGAAACCGCCCATCCCCACTTCAATCTCTTCTCCGGCCGGTTCTCTCCCCCGATGGCGGCGAATCCATCTCCCCGGTCCGTCCCGCGCC
>NC_057798.1:36763661-36767383 GCF_018294505.1 Triticum aestivum | reverse complement strand
TAGATTTTTTATGATTTTTTATGTTGTAATTTAGATGTCAAATTTTTATGATTTGGTTCTGTTGTAATTTAGATGTCAATTTTTTTCATATTGTGTAAGTAATTTAGATGTCAAATTTTTATGATTTTTTTCTGTTCATAGAATTTTTATGATTTTTTTCTGTTCTAATTTTGTTCATAGAATTCTAATTTTGTTCTAATTTTTCTGTTCTAATTTTTATGATTTTTGTAGTTCATTGATTTTTTTATTAGATGTGTAGTTCATAGATTTTTTTCATATTGTCTAATTAATTTGTTCATATTGTGTTAGATTTTTTATGATTTTTTTCTTTTCATAGAATTTTTATGATTTTTTTCTGTTCTAATTTTGTTCATAGAATTTTAATGATTTTTTTGTTCATAGTATTTTTTTTGTCAATTTATAGTAAGTGCTTAGTAGTTGAACTAGTTGATTTAATTAATAAAACTACTTTATTTAACTATATATAGAAGTAGTTCCCGCATCGATGTCGACGATGCCTATCCCGCATCCTCGTTGTCGTCGACTCGGTGTGGTGGAGGCCTGCTCGATCAGGGCCATGTTCGGGACTGGGCTCCGCTGGGCTGGTATTGGGAGGTGCTAGCTTATGGGGGACGTAGGTTGGTGAGGAGGCAGCCCGTTGTTGACCCGATCCTTGTTTGGTGGCGGTCGCGTGGGCCAGTGACGGTGCCGAGGCTTCCGGACACGGCGGAGGTGGTACGTCACCGTGTCAGCGAGGAGGACGAGCACGCCCATCGCTACATGGTTGCGTTGGAGGGAAGGTTCGACAATACCTGGCAGGTTCTTCAGGGATCTCACTGGAGCTATGATCCTGTGATCGTTCCTTATCTTTAGGTGTCCACCGCCCGCGACGATACCCGTCGGGCACTATGGTTCTAGCTGTATTTTAATTAGCGATGCTATATGTATGATAGTATTCGAGGAGTATTCGATGATGTACGGACACAAGAGATGATGTACTTTCGGTTATAATTGAATGCATGCTAATTTGAATACTACTTTATTTTACGATTTGGTTTTGCTTATTGAATGCTCATATTGGAAAAGTATTCCTACTTTGAATGCTAAAATTGAAGAGTACTCTATGCAGAAATCTAGGAGCCCCCTCCATCATCCACGCCGTCGTGGGGGTAGCTTCTCCTTCATTCCCGTGTGCTAGACAATTTGTTGTAATAATGCACTTGGGAATGAAAGGAGAAGCTACGTACCATCACCGATAGTCAACCCGTGATTAATAATAATGATTTAATTTAGGTTTTTTAGTACATATATTTAATATTTGAATTATGAACTTAGGCCGGAAATGTCGTACTCGGACGATGAAAACCGCCCGGGGGAGTGCGACTGGTGCCACGACGACTGAGGTATGTGCGACAGGTTCATTGAGCTGGACGAAGATTGGTGCTTCAGCATTAAGCTCAAGGAGACCTTCGATGTTCATACGGTACACAACGACGACAATAGTTTTTTTCGTCATTAAGCACGACTTCAACTATTTTAATGTGTATTTTTCATCTTTTCCAATTCGACTAGCTTATCCCATGCTATGCAAGACGCTATGTCTTGGAGAGGATGCGTTTTGAAGACCATGAAAGTATGGAAACCAAAAAAATTCTCCTAAGGACCCATCATGGTGTGGATTTTCAAGTAAAGTTGTACAATGCTGAGAGTGTAACCCATTTTGGTTTCAAAAATTGGGAAGCACTTTGTAAGATGTATGGTTTTGATAAGGGTATGCTTGTCACCATGGATCTTGGTGATCCTACAATCCAACAAGACAATATGGGCATTTGGGTCCTTGTGGATACACCTCCAATTCTTCCCCAATGTGAGCTTAACATAGTTATTAAGTAATTTATATTGTTTATTTCAAAATAGTTGACAACTTGTTTCCATTGACACCTTATTTTCATTCTTCAAAGAATGTGCGGAAAATGGTAGACAAAACCCACTACACTGATGGCTCCGAATTAACTTATAAGGAGAAAATCATTTGATCGCATTTTGTACTGATCTTGAGAATTACAATGTCTACAATCGAACTCCTCAACATTATGGTCAATACGTGCCACTAGTGCACGTGTTGAACTACGGTAACTACCATGGAGATACCTTGATAAGATTTTTTACTATTACAACATCCCTGCATCTTTTTTTAAATACTTCTAAAACTAGTAAATCATTTCTAACTACGAAGTTATTACTATGTTTTTCAACAGATAATCCCGAATGATTGTGTGCCTATCTGATGTATACGCACGGTCACCTTGATGTTTTGAACATACAACGAGGTTGTCCTACGTATCTCAATTGTCCATACCGGATTTCTAAAAGAAGTGGAGACATGACAATCAAAGAATGGAACAAATGTATGGACAGTCGTAAGGAGCTTCTTGCAAGCAAAAGGAGGCGAAGCGCAAGAATTGGAGACAAGATGATCTCCATTCTTCATAATGGAGAGTCAGGTTCTATATTGTTTTATGCTATTTTACCTTAAGGGTGTTTAGGTCCTACCTGATACTGATGACCATGTGCTAAGAACAATTATGTAGGGTTGGGTTCGATGACTATGAGGAGGATGATCATATGACTTGTTATTAATAACGAGTAGAAGTTGTATGATGATGCATGATTAGTAGAACTTGTTATTATATATGATGATGTATGATACGAGTATGCATGAGTTATTATATATCAGCGGGTGAAATGAACATAGCAGTATAAGAGTGGACACTTCTCTCTATTAGCTACCTAATAACAACCTAAAATTAACCCCCCAAACCCCTAAACCAACAAAAAAAATTTAAAAGAAAAACCTCAGCTGCTGACACGTGGAAGCCTTTTGGTCCCGGTTCATGTCACCAACCGGGACCAAAGGCCCCCTTGCCTGGGCTGCTCGCAGTGGCCACGTGGAGGCCCATCTGTCCCGGTTCGTGTTAGAACCGGGACTAAAGGGTGGAGGCATTAGTCACGACCCTTTAGTCCCGGTTGAAAAACCGGGACTAAAGGCCCTTACGAACCGGGACTGATGCCCCCTTTTCTACTAGTGTTTATATTTTGATTGTAATTTATATTTCAACTATTGTTCGACTGGAATATTTCCATGCTATTTATGGATGAGTTGTGTTACACCTATAGTTATTTGGGGTGCCTCGAAGATAGGAAAAAACCGGACCGACATTTGGTGCACAGGGTTGGAACGTTGGCTCCCCTATCGGTATCCGCGCATGTTTGCTGTGTATGTTTCCGTGTTCTGCGTTCGAGCTGCCCCTGTGATATCGATGTTTTAAAGCAAATAGATACCACTACTGCAAACGAAACAACGCTTATTTGTAATTTAGTGTGTCGAAGAGGAATATAAGATAACTAGCACAAATGCATCTAAAACTGTAACGTTATTAAATACATCAATTCAGAGGGAGCTTGCCATCACAGAGGAACTTCTAAGCATTCTCATCGTAAATTGATCATGGTGCTCGGCAGAGAGTAGCAGAATTTGGTGTTGAAGTCCATAAAATATTTGTAATATAGTTTTGCTTCCATCCATGAGTTATGAGATACAATCAAACTGAAGCATGACTATGAATTGGAGCTAAATTTGGGGGAAGGATATTATGCGGAAATTTTGAAGCGGTAAAGACGTGATACCTTAGAGAGAGAGAGAGAGAGAGAGAGAGAGAGAG
>NC_057798.1:36712449-36717771 GCF_018294505.1 Triticum aestivum | reverse complement strand
AAACGCCGTTACCAGCGGCAACGTCTCCGTCACCATCGAAAATTAAACTTGGCTTCGTTTTTTAGCCCTAACGATTTTGAGTAGTTAACACCGGATGATACTTCAACAAGTTGATGTTAATTAGTACTACTTTTTGTTAGCTAGTAGAGTCTGAGATCGCCTTTAATTTCGTGAACCATTGTCGTCTGTCCAGACTACTATTGCAAATTACAAGTGTATATAAATACCAATCGAGCTGAGTTATCCCAGAGATAGATTATGACACCATGTATGCTTGCCTGTTTTCAATATGCTCTTACGTGATGATACGATTGATTTTTTAATTACAGCATGCAATGGCATTGTTAAATTAAATTATTCAATATCCATGATGTGTTGGTATTATGTTTCGGGCAAGGTCCTCTTTTGTTTTCAGCACAAAAACACCCAAAGGGCATCTTATTGGTGATGCAACTTTTGAACCCGGTGTGAGAGAAAAGGAGACAGACTTAACCTAATTACCGGTTTGGTTGGATGGCTCCTGCTCTTTTCCCGTGACGCTGCCTTATTACCACATCGACTGGCAACGAGCAGCTCTGCAACTTGGTCAAGTATGACGCTTTGAGTCCCTGCTAGAGATATTTTTCTGAATCTTGTAACATGTTAATCATTTTTAGTATGTTCGTATACTATATCTAAGATACTCTAAAGCGAGTTATGTGAAAAAATTGCATGTGAGCCCATGTTTTTATCATATTTGCGAAAATACGTACATATTTGTACGTAAAAAGAGGTATGCTAAAAATATACTACATACTACCTAAAAAATAGTATATATACTACCTAAATATTCTTACATACTACATAGTATGTATACATACACTGCGGTATGGTAGATACTACCTAAAACGTAAAAATAAAAATGGGTGTAACTACACCCGGTAGTAGGAAAATTTTGTCCTATATATATAGGGAAAATGCATCCTACTACTGGGTGTAGCTACACCCATTTCTCATATACTACTATGTGGTAGTATATATACTACTTTATCATTTTTATTATGTTCGTATACTATATCTAAGATACTCCAAAGCGAGTTATGTGAAAAAATTGCATGTGAGCCCATGTTTTTATCATATTTGCGAAAATATGTACATATTTGTACGTAAAAAGAGGTATGCTAAAAATATACTACATATTACCTAAAAAATAGTATATATACTACCTAAATATTCTTACATACTACATACTATGTATACATACACTGCGGTATGGTAGATACTACCTAAAACGTACAAAATAAAAATGGGTGTAACTACACCCGGTAGTAGGAAAATTTTGTCCTATATATATATATATATATTTCAAAGTAGTGTGTTTGATCGCATGGTGTCTACTGTATATATAGATACACTTCTTTGTCAAGAAAAATGAGTTGAGTATAGGAAGAGCTACGCTCAAATTACATAGCCCACCAACTTGTGGCTCTAACTATTAAGACTCCAGCCCGTTCTCACAAATTTCTATTAAGGGAAATAAAAATAACTTCCAACTTGAAGCAACATCCAAACTAGCAGCCCAGACTAGCTAAACACATCAACTTTAGATTACAAACTGTGTTTTAATATCCAAGAGCAAGGTTTTTTTATCAATTTATTTTCTTTGTATTTGAATGATCTCGAGTCATCTAGCGATCATTATTATATGAATCTAGTAAGGTTCTGTTTGATCAATGATCACTTATTATAATTTGTTAGGTTTTGTTCCTGGATCATCATTATTGTCTACTAGAATTAGAAAACACGATTCTAGTGCTGCCAAACAAAGACTGGATCTTGAGGCCCGAACTCAAACGAGTGCCCTCAATATATATTTAGTGAGCCTGCCAACTTGATTCTGAAAATCAAACTGCAGAGGTTAATGTCGACGATGGTGGTGATGATAATACAATGGTGGTTGTGGAACATGATGCAGAAATTGATGTCTTGGAGATATGATATAGTACGAAGATATGATTGAAGATTATATTCCAAGAAATACTAGACGGATGGTCCTTTTTGGTAGAACACGAGGTTCGTTCATTGCTTTGCTATCACATTGCCATTTTAGAATAATATCTGATATATGGTTAAATAAGGTACAAATAAAACAGACTGAAAATTATATAATAAAGTGACAGTATGCTTTATGCATATTAATTCTTATGTTATGTGAATTGTTCCAAATTTTGGGCCACATTTTGGTTCCCGCCCGAGGCCTCAAATTTCGGGAGATGGCCCTGCTAAACAGCCGCTGAATGCAGCCTTAGACCATTAGCCTTAAGTGAGTTAGTTTCTGGCCCCGCACAGCTCCAAACACTTCATTTGCCACCTGTTCAAAGATCCTTACTCCCCACTGCAACAGATTTTTATTTACCTCATTTCTCTACAAAGGAAACGAATAGTGAATCCAATATCCAATTAGTTTGATCACAACAACACATCATCCAGCGGTTATTTCTGTGTGTGCCTGAAACACCATCATTTCGTGTGTCCCAGATAATCCGCGGAACTGCAGCAACCACAACTAGCACTAATTTTCCTGTACTCCTGCAAACTTGATTATCCAGGATTCCAGCAGTTATTAAATATCCATGGAAATAAGAATAAAAGTGCATTTTGGCACATTCCATATAAAGCGCACGAGGGGAGGAGAGGAACAGGTGATCAATTGCATGAGGCCAAGGAGGTTGGCAATTGCACATGGGTTGCTAATCCTGGCGCCAAAGTAGTCGAGTACTGCATCCTATATGAATGGACACTAAGATTCATGTCTTCTACTGTCCTCCAGGTGTGGACTTTGACGCCCATGGACCGAACTAATGGTTCTGTGATGGGATTATACAGGGCCAAGAAAATACTTTAGCATGGTAGATTGGCGATTCTCTACAAAGGTACATGAACTTGGATGGTTTGCTTACAGAAACAATGATGTTTATGATGGTTACTGGGTTTACGTCACATGCAAAGTAACTCGATGGGGATGATACTGTGATGGCTCCTGTAGTGACATCCATCTTCGTTAATGCAGATGAATCCTCGCCCTCGCCCGTTGCTGCACCCGCCCCTCCGGTAGCGCCGCACCACATGACGACCCGTGCTCACGCTGGTGTGCTTTGTCCCGGCAAGTGCTATTCGTCTGAAGAGTACGTGTGTACCGCATCGACTTCATCACCGTGGTCGATTCCCTTTTGAGCCCGCGCTGCTTTTCGCGACCCTCACTAGCTCACCAGGATGCAAAAGGAGTTTGACGCGTTGGAGCACAACCTCACGTCTGCACATGGCAACTTGTGCCGCGCGGCGTCCCCATGCCAACGTCATCAATGGGAAATGGGTGTTCCACCACAAGACCCGCCCTAACGGTTCCCTTGAGCGCTACAAAGCGTACAGGGTAGTCTGTGGATTTTGGCAGCGCGCCGGAGTTGACTTCGACGCCTTTGCCCCGGTTATTAAATCGGGTACGATTTATGATGTTTTATAGCTTGCGGTGTCTCGCACATGGCCCGTGCATCAGTTGGATGTTTCCAATGCATTTCTTCATGGTCATCTCATCGAGCAGCTGTTTTGCCAGCAGCCTACAGGATTCGTCAGCACCACTCATCCAGATCACGTGTGTTTGCTTTCTTGATCCATCTACGGGCACAAGCAGGCACGACATGCGTTGTACCGGCGCATCACCGCCTTCCTCCGATGGCTCAGGTTTCAATCACCCTGCTCTGATACATCATTGTCCGTCTACCATAAGGGCTCTGCTATGGCCTACGTCCCGCTTTACGTCGATGAAATCATTGTGACGGCGTCCTCCACTGACCTCCTTCATCAGCTCACTGCTCGTCTCCGATATGAGTTCGGCCTCAAGGATCTAGGGCCTCTTCACTACTTCCTCGGCATCGAGGTGGTACGACGCGCTGACGGGTTCTTTCTTCATCAGCAACAATATGCTCATAAGCTTCTCGAGCACATGGGCATGCTTAACTACAAGCCTACTCGCATGCATGTCGAAGGCCAATATCTCTGCACTTGACGGATCGCCTGAACCGAATGCAACATTTTATCACTCCATCATCGATGCGCTGTTGTTTTTGACGATCACCTGCCAGGACCTATAGTATGCCATGCAGTAGGTGTGTCTTCACATGCATGCTCCGCGTGACTCCCATTGGACACTGGTGAAGTGGATTCTTTGTTATATGCACGACACCATATCACAAAATACCAAAAGCATGGCGTTTATACAGAAGGCTAGTGCAAGTTAGATAGCAGTCTTGATAAGTACACAAACTAATAACCATAGCGGAGCTCATCATGGCGACTGATACCTCTGGAAGCATATGATTGCCAATTCCAACCACTCAGGTATTGCTTGGTCAAGAATCTCATCGGCGTCCATGACGGCAATAGCTATTGCTTGTCCAGAGAAGGGGCTGCAAGGATGAGATGGATCATACTTAGTAGAAAAAAAGGGAAAGAATCAAAAGTGTTAAGTTTAGCTTGAGGCACCAACCTTTGAATATTTTCAACTAAGAGCACTCTGGCACAAAAGGTATCTCCTCTGGCGCCGCTGCTGAGTCTTGACCCTGGGTGGCCTGAAGTGTACTTATCCTATCCAAAAAAATCATTGGGCCTTATTTTGTGGTAGGCATGTTATTTTTCTTCAAATGGGTCGGGCGTGAGTGAGGTCTCCTTAAGGAAATGGGCTTTTTTATGGAACGTACCTATTTTCCTTTACTGTGAATATATTTGAAGGAATAGTATGACTTTTCCAGAGGAAAAATACAACCGAAACACGCCTGGTACAGACACTAAACGTAGGTATCCAGCCTAACAATGGGATCATGGTTCAAAAATAAGATTCGTCACGTACGATGGTTGTTGTAGGTGCATATCTTAACATGGTTGGTGGGATCACAAAAAGAAAAAAATGTATTTACCATTTGCAATTACTCAAACGTATTCTGGCATCCTCTTTCGGTGGCACCAACCGCAACAGACGGAAGGGTCATTTAACAGATAAGGCAAAAGAGAATATTAAGTACGACAACAACTTAACGCCAAGAACACAAAGTTTTCCGACTTATGCACCAGCCCAGGACCACTATGAAGACTGCATACAAGGTCAGGTGAACTAAGAGTTCCACCCTTCGTCCGGTTTGTATGTAACCGACGAGCAATCATAGAGCCCAAACTAAAAGTTCTGTGAGCATATAAAGCATGGCGCAAAATAGCAAGATCAAGTGAACTGAGAGTTCCACTCTCTCCACGACCAGTAAGACATCTCCCGGCAAATAATGCATTGTAACGGAA
>NC_057798.1:36703268-36710935 GCF_018294505.1 Triticum aestivum | reverse complement strand
ACTGAACAAAATTGGTAGCAACTAGTCCCACAAGTGTCTAAAGGCCATATCATGCCAAAAACTACTTTGGATCATGTTCATTTGACATGCAAGCTCAAGAACATGGTCACCATAGCAAAATTTGTTTTTGCAATATATGAAGCACTAGAACAAAACTAATTGGACCATTGCAGAAGTCGCATACCGAAGAACAATCCCCCAAAGCAGTTTGGAAATGGAGCTCTGAGCAAGGAGATCGAAAATTGCAGCAAGATGAGCAAGAACACAATTTTGAGCAATGGTGTGAATTTTTTCGGAGGAAGACGAAGTGGATGGGTGGCTGAAATAAGTGAGGGGGCCTATGTGGCACCCACAAGCCACCTAGGCTCGTCCAGGGGGTGGGCGCGCCCTGTGAGCTGGTGGCTCACACGAGCAACCCCCTGGGGTGTGTTCAGTGCCAAAAAAATTCAAATATTCTAGGAAAAAACATATAAATTTTTCAGGGCATTTGGAGAACTTTTAATTTCTGGTCATTTCTTATTGCACGCATAATTGAAAAAAACTATAAAATAATATATTTCTACTTTATTAATTCTAAATAATAGAAAGTAAAAGGTGGGTACAGAACGTTGTGTTTACTAAATTCATCCATCTCATGCCAGTCAAAAGTAATTCATTAATAAAGTTGATCAACTATTATTAATAAAATACTTCTGAATGACATGCAACCGGAGAATCTTCCTATAGCACTAGGTTACCACAACAGGGATATGCATGTCCCCAATAATAAGAATATCATATTTCTTTTGACAATAGGAATAGGGAATTCAAAACCTCCAATGGTAATTGTTCAAATTTTCCAATAAAATTGATACTATTCACTCGAGGTTGTTTCTTTGGAAAGTGTACCGTATGCTCATTACCATTAACATGAAACGTGATATTGCCTTTCTTGCAATCAATAACATCCATGCAATATTCAAAAAGGGTCTACCAAGGATGATCGGCATATTGGCATCCTCGGGTATATCAAGAATAACAAAATCCATTAAGATAGTAACATTTGCAACTATGACGGGTACATCTTCACAAATACTGATGGGTATAGCAGTTGATTTATCAGCCATTTGCAAAGAGATTTCAGTTGGTGTCAACTTATTGAAATCAAGTCTACCATATAAAGAGAAAGGCTCCTAGATCACATAGAGCAGGTCTAACATAGCTTTTTTTAATGGAGCATGGTATAGTTGGTATTGTTGGATCTCCTAGTTTCTTGGGTATTCCACCCTTAAATGTATAATTGGCAAGCACGTTAGAAATTTCAGCATTAGAAATAGAAATATCATCTGGATTATCATGTGTGTCTACAATAGGTTCACTAGAAGCATGCAAAGTCCTATCATCATTCTTTTTCTTTTTATTACTAGGAGGACTAGGTGGATTAGTATCAATTCTTTGAGTGTCTTGCTCAATTCTTTTCGTATGGCCTTCATGATACAAAGGTTCCTGAGTCATTTTATCACCTCTAGTCATAACTCTACATCATGATCATTCTTTTCATTTTTCATCTCATTAAGCAAATCATTTTGTTCCTTGAGGACTTGCTCTACCTGAGTTTTTAGCATGGAAGCATGTTTACTAACAACCATAAGATCATTCATAGTTCTAAACATATAGTCACTCAAGTGTTCAAACATATAGGCATTACGTTTCAATTGTCTACTAACATGTGCATTGAAGTTCTCTTGCTTAACAATAAAGTTATCAAATTCATCCAGGTATTGACTAGCAGATTTAGTATAAGGAATATCACCTTCAAAAATCTATATAGAGAATTTACCTCCACTACTTGTGTCGTGTTTTAAGACCATATATTTCTTCAATAGGTGGTCAATTCTTAACATCTTTAGCTTTAATACCCTTTTCTTTCATAGATTTCTTTGCCTCTTGCATATCTTCATGACTGAGAAATAAAATACCCCTCTTCTTAGGAATTGGCTCAGGAGGTGGTTCAGGAAGAGTCCAATCATTATCATTACACAATACATTATTCAATAGTTCTTCAACTTGTTCAACAGTCCGTTCGTTAAAAACACAACCAGCACAACTATCTAGGTGGTCCCTAGAAGCATCGGTTAGTTCATTATGAAAGATACCAAGTATTTCATTTTTGTTCATAGAATGATCAGGCAAAGCATTAAGTAATTGGAGAAGCCTCCGCCAATCTTGTGGGGACTCTCTTCTTCAATTTGCACAAAGTTAATTATTTCCTTTAAAGCATCTTGTTTCTTATGAGCAGGAAAATATTTTTCGAACAAGTAATATATCATAACCTGGGGACTACGCAAACAACCAGGAGTAAGAGAATTAAACCATATCTAAGCATCATGCTACTTCTTGAGCTTGCGTTGGTTTTTCCCTTGAAGAGGAAAGGGTGATGCAACAAAGTAGATATAAGTATTTCCCTCAGTTAAGAACCAAGTTACACTACAAGGGAAAAGCCTATACACGTGAACCAAGGGTTATGCAACAAAGTAGATATAAGTATTTCCCTCAGTTAAGTAGATATAAGTATTTCCCTCAGTTAAGTAGATATAAGTATTTCCCTCAGTCAAAATACGATGCTACTGCTATTTAGCAGCAGCGCGTTCGAGCAAAACGCGCTGCAGAAAGGAAAATAGCGTAGCACGTGCACACTAAACCGCGCTACTGCTCTAATTGCCAGGACCTTGCCATCCAGCTAGTTATAGCAGTAGCGCCCTATATTGAACCGCGCTACTATTATAGAAGTTAGCAGCAGCGCTCTTCTGAAAAGAAAACGCTACTGCTAAGTTCAGCCCACAAGTTTAGTCCCACCTCGCTCCGCGAACAGGGTGTTTACCACCTTAAATATGTTACTTCTGAAACTATCACAACCAGTTGGTCTTCACTGAACTCTATGTGTAGAATTTGTGACGGCAATATGAGTCCTCTCCGGTGACTCATATTGACAATTCAGATTGTACACAAAAAGATCATTGATAGCCAATGTATTTTTGCATTGATGTATTTTTGCATACTTATACTTAGCAATAGCAGTTTTAACTGCAAAGTGCTACTGGTAGTCCAACTTAGTAGTAGCGCGCAACACTGCACAACGCTACTGCTATTCAGATTAGCTGTAGCGCGTTTTGGCAAACGCGCTACAACTAACCCTACCTTATCCCCACGCGCGCGGCCGACCCTCTCCCTCACTCACTCTCCCCTCTCAGTCACTCTCGCCCGCGCCGATAACCGTCGTCGTGCGTTGCCGCCGCGGCCTTCGTCCGTCCGCCGCCACCGTACTCCCTCCTTCCGTCCCTTCTCGCACCGCGCCCTCCTCCCTCCGCTTGCGGCCGCCCCTCCTCCTCCCTCCTCCGCCGGCAGACTTCCTCCCACCGCCCTCGACCTCACCGCCGCCACCCGAGCCCACCCAGCACCGCCGCCTCCCGATCCCGATACCGCCCTCGCCGCAGTAGATGTTAATTTCGGGTTCATAGATAATGATTTTTGGAAGTTAAACTAGTTTAGTTTTAGTTGAACTAGTTTAGTTTTAGTTGAACTAGTTTAGTAAGTAAATTCATAAACTAGTTGAACTAGTTGAATTAATAGAACTAATGTATTTTTAGTAAGTAAATTAATAAACTAGTTGAACTAGTTTAGTTTAAGTTGAACTAGTTTAGTAAGTAAATTAATATAACTAGTTGAACTACTTTATTTTTAGAAAGAACTAGTTTTTTCTTCTATTTATATTAAGTTTATATCTAGTAAGAACTAGTTGAATTAATAGAACTAGTTGAATATGTCATATTTGTTGTTTTTTTTTAGTTTAAGCAATTATTCGGGATGTATTAGTGATAACTTATATGGTTTTTGCTTTTGCAGAAATCAAGGAGCCCCTCCATCATCCCCGTTGTCGTCCCCGTCGCTGACCCCCTCCGACCTCGAGGTGAGACCTGCCAAATCTCCATGTATATCTTGTGTTGCTCATATAGGATATGTGGTTGCCCAAGTGGCCGGTCATGTTCAGGTTACACCTCCGAGTGGCCTATGTTTTGCCGGAGTGTTGATTAATTTCCGTTCCGGCAAATTTCAGGCACTCGATGTGTCCTTTTTTAGCAAAGGTCATGCCAGATTTTTCCGTGAATTCTGGCATGACTTGTGCTAGAATATGTAGGAAATATCGAGTGGCCTGGATTTTCTCGAAAAATAAAGATCTAATTTAGGTTTCTTAGTACATATATTTAACTGTACAAGTTTAATCATTCAATTATGAATGTAAGAAATGTCGTACTCGGACGACGACAGTGTCCCGGGAGAGTGCAGCTGGTGCCACGACGATCGAGGCATGTGCGACAGGTACGTTGAGCTGGACGAGGATCGGCGTTTCAGCATTAAGCTTGAGGAGACCTTCGATGTTGAAATGGTACGCAACAACGACAAGTGTTTTTTTCGTAATTAAGCATGACTTCAACTATTGCAATGTCTAATTTTCATCTTTTACAATTCGACTAGCTTATCCCATGCCATGCAAGACGCTATGTCTTGAAGAGGATGGGTTCTGAAGACCATGAAAATTTTGAAACAAAGAAAATACACCTAAGGACCCATCATGATATGGATTTTGAAGTAAAACTGTGCAATGCTCAGAGCGTAACCCATTTTGGTTGCCAAAATTGGGAAGCACTTTGCAAAATGTATGGTTTTTATGAGGGTATGATTGTCACCATGGACTTGGTGATCCTGACATCGAGCAAGCCAATATGGACATTTGGGTCCTTGTTGATACGCTTCCCATTCCACCGCTATGTGAGTTTCTCAAACATAGTTATTAACTAATTTATATTGTTTATTTCAAAATAGTTGACAACTTATTTCCATTGACAGCTTATTTTGATTCTTCAAAGACTGTGCGGAAGATGGTAGACAAAACCCACTACACCGATGGCTCCGAATTAACTTATAAGGAGAAAAATCATCTGATGGCATTTTGTACTCTTCTTGAGGATTACAATACCTATTATCGAACTCCTCCAAATTATGGTGAATACGTGCCACTAGTGCACGTGTTGAACCACGGTAACTTCTATGGAGATACCCTGGTAAGATTATTTACTATTACGAAATTCGTGCATCTTTTGCATACTTCTAAAACTAGTACATCATTGCTAACTAGGAAGTTATTACTATGTTTTTCAAGAGAAACTACCGATGGATTGTGTGCCTCATCAGATGTATCAGAATGGTCGCCTTACAGTTCTGAACATTCTGCCAGGTAAATCTAGGGAGCTCACCTATGCATATCGGATTTCTAAAACCGGTGAACACATGCTCATCAAAGAATGGAAAAAATGTTTGGACATTCGCAAGGAGGTTCTTGGAAGTAAAATTCAGCGAAAGGCAAGAATTGGAGACACGATAATCTCCATTCTCCATAATGGAGAGTCAGGGGCTATATTGTTTTTTGCTATTTTACCTTAGAAAATGTAGTAGGTCCTAAGAGAATGTAGTAGGTCCTATGAGGTACAATATGTTTATTATGTGGTAATGTGTTAGAGTTGATGATGAGGAGTACTTGTGATTACGACTAGTGACCAATTTGCTATGCGATGTCATTCGACCAACTTTTCGAGTAGATGATTTTTCATATAAAAAACTTTTTAATCCGAGTTCGTATGCAAAAGTTATGCCCATTTTACAAATTTCCGGAGAGATTTTGCAAATAAAGTCGAAATTCATATTTGTAAATTTTCCCAACAACTAGAGCACATATCACATGTGACACTTATTTTCTTTTATTTTTCTGACATTTTTATCATTTTCTTTTAGTTTTTTTGAACTGAAAAGGCGGTCCACAGGGGGGGTGCATTCGTTGGAATTTTTGGGCCAAGTTAGTAATGGCGCACCGTGGGAGTGGTGCGCCATTACTAGTTCAACTAGTAATGGCGCACCACTCCCATGGTGCGCCATTACTAGTTTTGAAAAAATAAAAAAAATGAAAAAAAAATTACTAGTGGCGCACCGTGGATGTCGTGCGCCATTACTAGTTAAAACTAGTAATGGCGCACTATCCCCTGGTGCGCCATTACTAGTATTGAAAAACAATAAAAACAATTTGAAAAGAAAATTGATTTTTTTTACTAATGGCGCACCATGGCAACTAGTAATGGCGCACCATCCCCTGGTGCGCCATTAGTAGTTTTGAAAAAAAAATTGGTTACTAATGGCGCACGAGGGATGTGCTGCGCCATTAGTATTTGGACACTAATGGCGTACCAACACATGGTGCACAATTAGTATATAGTAGTGGCGCACCACATGTCTGGTGCGCCATTAGTGACCATTTCATCCATAGCCCTTTTCCTAGTAGTGTGTGTCTTAAGGTGTTATTCTAGTATGAACTCTATGATAGATTGAACGAAAAGAATAACTTCATGTTATTTTACTACGAACTCTTGAATAGATAGATCAAAAAGGATAACTTTGAGGTGGTTTCATACCCTACCATAATCTCTTCGTTTGTTCTCCGCTATTAGTGGCTTTCGAGTGACTCTTTGTTTCATGTTGAGGGATAGTTATATGATCTAATTATGTTATTGTTGTTAAGAAAACTTGCACTAGTGAAAGTATGAACCTTAGGCCTTGTTTACTACCATTGCAATACCATTTACGCTCACTTTTATCGCTTGTTACCTTGCTGTTTTTATAATTTCAGATTACAAATACTTATATCTACCATCCATATTGCACTTGTATCACCATCTCTTTGCCGAACTAGTGCACCTATACAATTTACCATTGTATTGGGTGTCTTGGGGACACAAGAGACTCTTTGTTATTTGGTTGCACTTGAGAGAGAACATCTTCATCATACACCTCCCACGGATTGATAAACCTTAGGTCATCCACTTGAGGGAAATTTTCTACTGTCCTACAAACCTCTGCACTTGGAGGCCCAACAACGTCTACAAGAAGAAGGTTGTGTAGTACACATCAAGCTCTTTTCTGGCGCCGTTGCCGGGGAGGTGAGTTCTTGAAGGTATATCTTTAGATCTTGCAATCGAATCTTTTTATTCTTGTTTTATCACTAGTTAGTCTACAAAACAAAACTACAAAAAAATGGAATTGAGTTTGTCTCATACGCTTCATCTTTTTAATATCTTTCGTGAAAATGATGGAAATGTAAATTGTGCTCAAGTGCTAGAAGAAGAAATCTATAAAATGTTTGGCAATAAATCTTTGAATGATGAGCATGATTGCAATGTTATTAGTATAGATTCTTTGAATACCCATGATTCTAATGATAAGCAAAGCCACAAGCTTGCGGATGCTATGTATGATGAATATGATATTTTTTGTCCCCCAAGTTTTGATGAGCAAATTTATTATGATGAAAGCATGCCTCCTATTTATGATGATTATTGTGATGACTTGTATGCTATTAAGAATAATTGTAACCATGAAACTTGTCATCATGATTTTAGTTTTCAATTGGATTATGCCTCACATGATGATTATTTTGTTGAGATTGCTCCCACTACTATTCGTGAGAAGAAATTTGCTTATGTGGAGAGTAGTAAAATTTCTATGCAAGTAGATCATGAAAATAATGCTTTAGGTGCTGGTTATACGGTTGAATTCGTTCATGATGCTACTGAAAATTATTATGA
>NC_057798.1:36611980-36699997 GCF_018294505.1 Triticum aestivum | reverse complement strand
CCCCCCCCCTACTGGGCGCGCCCCCTTTCTCGTGGGCCCCTCGAGCGTCCCCTGACCAACCTCTTTCGCCTATATAAGTCCATATACCCTAAAAACATCGAGGACAACAATAGATTGGGAGTTCCACCGCCGCAAGCCTCTTTAGCCACCAAAAGTCAATCAGGGCCCTATTCCGACACCCTGCCGGAGGGGGGGATCCCTCACCGGTGGCCATCTTCATCATTCGGCGATCTCCATGACAAGGATGGAGTAGTTCACCCTCGGGGCTGAGGGTATGTACCAGTAGCCATGTGTTTGATCTCTCTCTCTCTCGTGTTCTTGACTTTGCACGATCTTGATCTATTGCGAGCTTTGCTATTATAGTTGGATCTTATGATGTTTCTCCCCCTCTACTCTCATGTAATGGATTGAGTTTTCCCTTTGAAGTTATCTTATCAGATTGAGTCTTTAAGGATTTGAGAACACTAGATGTATGTCTTGCCATTCTTATCTGTGGTGACAATGGGAAATTCACGTGATTCACTTGATGTATGTTTTGGTGATAAACTTGCGGGTTCTGTGACCTTGGGAACTTATGCATAGGGGTTGGCACACGTTTTCGTCTTGGCTCTTCGCTAGAAACTTTGGGGCACTCTTTGAAGTACTTTGTGTTGGTTGAATAGATGAATCTGAGATTGTGTGATGCATATCGTATAATCATGCCCACGGATATTTGAGGTGACAAAGGAGTATCTAGGTGATATACAATTTACCATTGTATTGGGTGTGTTGGGGACACAAGAGACTCTTTGTTATTTGGTTGCAGGGTTGGTTGATAGAGACCATCTTCATCCTACGCCTCCCATAGATTGATAAACCTTAGGTCATCCACCTGAGGGAAATTTGCTACTATCCTACAAACATCTGCACTTGTAGGCCCAACAACGTCTACAAGAAGAAGGTTGTGTAGTAGACATCAATCACCCACCGAAGACTCTGTCTCGGGGACGAACGTAGCCGATCCTTGATGTTCCCGCACGTGTGTGTGGTTTCTGAGGCACGTTCCACATCAAGGAGGTGTGTTGCTTATTGAAATAGCACACCACTCCTGCATGCATATGCATGGGCCACACACATGTAGGGGTGGCCTCCCCCCTCGGGCGGTCTCTAGACCGAGCACCCATCCGGTGGCCCCAACGGTCTAGGGCGTTGTTTGGCACCGAGAGGGGGTAGGCCATGGGGAATAACTGCTTCTTCGTGTTAGTGCATTTCATCGCGAGATGACAGACCAAGTCTAGCTCGTTCTGTCATGGGATCACCCAGCAAAGACTCTGTTTCGGGGACGAATGCAGCCTGTCCTTGACGTTCCCACCCGTGTGTGTGGTTGTGAGGCATGTGCCACGTCAAGCAGGTGCGTTGCTTATTCAATAGCACACCACCCTGCATGCATATGCATGGGCCACACGCATGTAGGGGTGCCCTCACCCCCTGGACGGTCTATAGATAGAGCACCCATCCAGTAGCCCCGGTGGTCTATGGTGTTTATCGGCACCAAGAGAGTCTAGTCCATTGTGAATAACTGCTTCTGTGTGTTAGTACATGTCATCACCAGATGACAAACCAAGTCTAGGCCCGTTCTTCGAGATAGTCTATGGGTATCGAGAGGGAATGTGTCCGGTTTTGTGTAGGAAGTGCGGGTCCTGTTGCCTCCATTGGCCTCGAAACTCTTGTGCTCTCAAAGGAGGCCATCACATGTATATGCATGGCTATCCTATGGCCCCTGCGGTCTAGGAAGTTGACCGACACCCGAGAGAGAGGGTAGGCCATGGTCATCAACTGCTTCTTCTCAATGTTTATTTACTTTACACTCCTTAAAGTTCTCTCGAGGGTGCCGGTCTAGAAAGTTGACCGACACCAAGAGACACTACTAGGGAAAAGCCTAGCAACAGCGCGGGTTCTAGGTATGTCAGTAGTGCGGGGGTCGGCGCTACTGATAAGGCGCTACAGCTAACCTGTAGCAGCAGCGCGTGTACTCCCGCGCTACTGCTATAACCAAGTGTAAGCAGCAGCGTGTTGTATGGAAGCTCGCTACTGCTAATAGCTGTAGCGCACTTTTCTCGGACGCGCTACTGCCTACTGTCATGCTGCTGGTAACTTTTCTCCACTCGTTACTGTATTTTTTTTCCTTCATATTTGTTTTGTATTTGAACATGCTTTATACAAGAATCTTTAGCACATACAGATGTCATCATCATACACATACAAATGGCTGCGAGACCACAAATGTAATCATATCATATACATACAAATAGTCTCATCATAATCATCATGCAACACAAAAGTGGTATCTCGTCATCATCTCGAAAATAGCGATACATGCAAGTCTCGAATATTTGCAACTACAATGTCATCCATCGAAACAATAATATACGCGAGAAGAGCTATCACTATGAGTGAGAGAGGAACTATGCAGTACATGAGGCGGCGGTTACGAGTCCTCTCTCGCGCTAGCGTGAACCTCAAGTAACTAGCTTCTCCTTCTTGTCTGCTTTTGAATCCTTTATGGCTGGCGCCCGAGACCCCATTCACTTGCGCCTGACACTCAGTCCACTCGTTGTACACCCCCGGAACCTTCCCTTTGTACACGACATAGCACTTCCATCTCACCATCAAGAAGCTAGGTACCTGTTAGAGATGCATCTTCATCAAGAGGATGTACAATCATATGCAACAAAATATACTAAAGCAACACGAAAAAAAAGGGTTAGCAACTGGATGCAACATACAATACGCAAACTAATTAACTAGAGGTACGCAGGTCATCATACCCAAACTAACAAAGTAGCGTTACGCAAGTTTGGTAGGGATCGTGTACATCGCAAAGTTTCATCGCTACAGGAAATATACAAGTTCAACCGACACATATCATCATCGGCATCATAAATCACTAGAAGTTCCATCCTTCCATATCATCGAGGATGGACCCTAGCTTCTTGAATGGCGTGAGGTCATGACGTTGCTTGCCTATGCGAGTTCGTATGTCAGCTCGCGATATAGGGCCGTGGTGGAACATCCCCTTCTCATCGACGACTTCTTTCATGATGATCCTCGCAATGTCCCTTTGGATGCGAAAGAAGTCATATCTAAGTTCATAATCTGCTTCTCCATGAGATTCTACCCACTTGTGGATATGATCATTATTTCTGTTTGTGATGCGAAGCTTTTGGTGATCCGTGCTGAACTCAATCATGAGATGGAGGATGTAGAATCCATCTTTCTTGCTTGGTTTTGGGACATGGATGCAACAAAAGTTATTTTTATGCGCGAAACCCATCTTCTTGTTCCTCTGTTTCCTGATCTTCATGTGGCCACCTCTAATGCTGAAGCCTTGGAGAGCATCATCTAGAATATTCATTATGTGGGTGTAGTCCTTCTTCTCGTAGTCTCTGGAAGGGTCGAAATACACGGCGTGGGAGACTCGCGGGTAAAGAACAATAAGGAAGGCGCGCACGTTGCTGCGGGGAAAAGACACCTCAAATTATTCTCCATATTAGCAAGAAGGAATGATTGAAATGAACGAAAGGGTTTTCCGGAACTAACTTACTTTGGATGATAAGGCATGAGGACAATTTCCTGGTCCTTATTCTGTACCATGAAGTTTTCGAGATACTCCATAGCAGTTTCAGGCTCCAAGTCGCCGAGACTCAAGAAAGACTCATGCATGTAGTACGGATCCGTCACACAGATTTGCGAGACTTCTTCTCTCTTCATGAAGGAGCTCATATGTAGCGCAAAAAGGTGGACGATTGTAAAATCGAGCCGCCTTGTTAGAAACATCTCAAAGATATGGTCAAACCGTAGGAAGAACACCTCCGCGGTCGATGTGTCGATGTAACACTTCCCCTCAGGCACACGAGCTGTGTAGGTCGGATATCTTGGATCCTTTGAGGCTAGTAGGCTTTTCTCAGTCAACAACACATGGTCGTGCAGTCTCCTGAGTGCCTCCAGCGGTTTCGGCGGTAGCATCGGCTCGCCCGTGAGATCGAAAATGGCCGCACCTTTCACAGGTACACACTCTTCAGAATCCATCGTCTGGCTGCTATGTGCACTGGCTTGTTTGGAGGCAGCTCTCTTCCCCGGTCTCTTCTTCTCCTTTTTCTTGGGGCACACCTTCCAGACCCTTCCTTAACCCCTGCACCAGTGTTGTTGGGCTAAGCACTGTACGACCCCTGGCTAGTTGAGCCTGTGTTGAGGCGACATGTTCAAGCATGTCCTGTGAGGATTTCATGAAGAGAGACTTCTTGCAATCCCTGCTACGACCTTCTTGCCTGGTAAGATCATCCATATCCTGATTAGCATGCTGATAGCCCAATTTGTCATATGGTTGACTCATCATATCTAAGTCACAGTCATATGCGTTTGTATTGAGGAAAGCCATTGGGTCGACCTCTGTCTCATCATCCATTCTCTGTTCTACAAGACCGATTACATCACCCAGTACTATTACGCCCCCTTCATCACGTCGTCCGCCGCTCTCACCCGACACTACAAGAGCTGGTAATTGCGTAGGCGGGGTGGTGGTCTCCGCACATGCTTGTTGATGTGTGGTTATTGGTGTGCTCTTAGCCGGCTCCAGATGAAGAAGATTCTTCGGCCATAGCAGCACCCAACCCTTGCACCTTCCAATCCGTGGCGAGGTCTCGTCGTCCTCTCCCACATACCGTAGTGGAGGACGCAAATACTCCTGCCTCGATTTCACACTGGACAAGTTAACCCTGAAGTGCCTAGCGGGGATTGGCTGGTTGTGGAACATGGGTTGCAATGGATTCATTATCACCCCCTTTCCCATGTCCACCTTCTAGCCTTTGATCAAGTAGAGTATGGTGTACGGGGTTTCGTCGGCCTGCAAACACATGTCTGTGGCATAAAACATCCGAAAGGCAACTAAAATGGAATATTCTATACATATATATATGTTGGTGCGACATGTAATTACCGTGAGGGCGTCGAGACCAGCCAAAGACGAAGGCCCACCTAGCGCTCCAGAGACTGAGGACGGGTTGCTATGAGCGGGAGCGAGTGCGAGAGGAGGCCTGGTTGCATGAGCAAGTGATGGTGCGGTGGTGTTGTTGTTCACGGAGTTGCTCACGATGAAACTGGGCAACGGGAAATCATGTACCATCTTGTCTGGATTTTCCTTCGTCCAGTTGATGATAGCTGGAACCAACTTAGTAGCAAAATCATTTCTGCAGGCAGTTACAGCTGCATTGACTGCCTCCTGTAGCAACTCAGTTTTCTCCTCAGCTGTTTTTTTCGCGTCCTGAACTACTTTTTTCTCGACCACAAGCTTCACCTTCTCGTCGATGTCTGCCTGACTGAACTTCCTTTTCTGCTTCTTGGCCTCCGGGCCCTCGTTATAAAACACCTTCCACGTGGTGGCGTCTCCAGCGCCGTGCACCCGACCATATTGCAGTCGCTGGCCCAAAGGGAGTCCCTCAAGTTTGTTCCAGGCCCGGTTGAGAGGGGTGTCCCACTTGGGCCTCATCGGAGAACTAGGGATTTCGGCTGCAAGCTGGTGTTGCTTCTCCTGCAGAAGGAACGTGAACCATTTAGGAATGTGTAGTCCACTAGATCTGGAGCTAAATGTAAGGTGGTAAAGAATAACTACTAGTAGTCTAATCAATATCCTCGTGATCTGGTCTCCGTGTAAAAAACCTTCTTTTCCTTGTCGCACTTGTAGCGGGCCCTGATGAAGTCACACTCCAAGGGGTTGGTGAACTTCATGAAGGGGTCTGGGATACCCGCGGCTTCACGTTCCGCGTCCTCCTTATCCCATATGGGCCTTTAACCGAGGTAGCCACGGCTTCCGAGGCGATGCTTCCTCGTGTTCCTTTGCTGAAGGCTCTTGAATTTTGCAGCCTTAGCCTTGGCTACCTCGGTAGCGCAAGTGTCCTTGAAATTTTCAAACTCCTCTTTCATAAGTGTCGGATTTTCCTCTAGAATCTTGGACAGGGGTTCATCAGCATCAATAGCTCATTTCACCCTCCCTTTCCAAGAGGCCAAATCATTGCTGAACATGCTCATGGCGTGATTGTTAATCTTTTTCATCTTCGGATCATCCCACGGTTGTTCTATGTTGGTCGGGGAACTTGATAAAAAAGCACTCATCTCCCCGGTAATGGCGCCAGAAAAGAGTTTGATGTCTACTACGCAACTTTCTTCTTGTAGACGTTGTTGGGCCTCCAAGTACATAGGTTTGTAGGACAGTAGCAAATTTCCCTCAAGTGGATGACCTAAGGTTTATCAAACAGTGGGAGGCGTAGGATGGAGATGGTCTCTCTGAAGAAACCCTGCAAATTAAATAACAAAGAGTCTCTCGTGTCCCCAACACACCCAATACAATGGCAAATTGTATAGGTGCACTAGTTCGACGAAGAGATGGTGATACAAGTGCAATATGGATGGTAGATATAGGTTTTTGTTATATGAAATTATAAAAACAGCAAGGTAGCTAATGATAAAAGTGGGCGTAAACGGTATTTCAATGCTAGGAAACAAGGCCTAGGGTTCATAGTTTCACTAGTGCAAGTTCTCTCAACAATAATAACATAACTGGATCATATAACTATCCCTCAACATGCAACAAAGAGTCACTCCAAAGTCACTAATAGTAGAGAACAAACGAAGAGACTATTGTAGGGTATGAAACCACATCAAAGTTATCCTTTCTGATCGATCTATTCAAGAGTCCATAGTAAAATAACACGAAGCTATTCTTTCCTTTCGATGTATCATAGAGTTCGTACTAGAAAAACACCTTAAGACACAAATCAACCAAAACCCTAATGTCACCTAGATACTCCAATGTCACCTCAAGTATCCATGGACATGATTATATGATATGCATCACACAATCTTAGATTCATCTATTCAAACGAACACAAAGTAATTCAAAGAGTGCCCCAAAGTTTCTACCGAAGAGTCAAGAGGAAAACGTGTGCCAACCCCTATGCATAAGTTCACAAGGTCACGGAACCCGCAAGTTGATAACCAAAACGTACATCAAGTATATCACGTGAATATCCCATTCTCACCACAGATAAGCACATGCAAGACATGCATCAAGTGTTCTCAAATCCTTAAAGACTAAATTCGATGAAATAACTTCAAAGGGAAAAATCAATCCATTACAAGAGAGTAGAGGGGGAGAAACATCATAAGATCCAACTATAATAGCAAAGCTCGCGATACATCAAGATCGTGCCAAATCAAGAACACGAGAGAGAGAGAGATCAAAAACATAGCTGTTGGTACATACCCTCAGCCCCGAGGGTGAACTACTCCCTCCTCATCATGGAGAGCATCGGGATGATGAAGATGGCCACCGATGATGGATCCCCCCTCCGGCAGGGTGCCGGAACAGGGTCCTGATTGGTTTTTGGTGGCTATAGAGGCTTGAGGCAGCGGAACTCCTGATCTATTGTGCTCCTGGATGTTTTCGGGGTATATGGAAATATATAGGCGAAAGAAGTCGGTTAGGGGAGCCACAAGGGGCCCACGAGGGTGGGGGCGCGCCCAGGGGGTAGGGCGCGCCCCTGACCCTCGTGGCTACCTTGAAGCTTCCCAGATGTCTACTCCAAGTCTGCTGGATTGCTTCCGTTCCAAAAATAACTCTCCCGAAGGTTTCATTCCGTTTGGACTCCGTTTGATATTCCTTTTCTGCGAAACACTGAAATAGGCAAAAATAACAATTTGGACTGGGCCTCCAGTTAATAGGTTAGTCCCAAAAATAATATAAAAGTGTATAATAAAGCCCATTAAACATCCAAAACAGATAATATAACAGCATGAATACTTCATAATTTATAGATATGTTGGAGACGTATCAGCATCCCCAGCGTAATTCCTGCTCATCCTCGAGTAGGTAAATGATAAAAGAAAGAATTTATGAAGTGTGAATTCTAGCAGGTGCACAAGTTTGGTCAATGATAATTTCAATCACCTTTTCTAGCATCATTATATGTCATAATAGTAGCTCATCTCGTAAAAAAATTCATGATCAAGTAACAAGCTATTCACATGTTAAAGCATAGACCATAAACTTTCTTGAAAACTAGCAAACTACATTCTCATTCATCAAACAATTGCAATTCATCTTATTTTCAGGAAGTGTCTATGTCAGAGCTTTGATTTAGCAAACTCCACATACTCAACTATCATTCAATCTTTCACAATTGCTAACACTCATGTGATATTTATGGGTTCAAAGTTTTAATCGAACACATAGAAAGATAGGGGATTATAGTTTCGCCTCCCAACCTTTTACCTCAAGGGAAATGTCAACAATAATAATTTATGAACGCCTACATCCAAGTGGATAAATATGTCCAGATCACCCCAAGACAAAGTTCTTGCCAAAGGAAAAAGTGTAAAAAGGAAAGGCATTGATCACCATGACTCTTGTATAAGGGTAGAAGACAGAAGTAAAAGATAGGCCCTTCATAGAGGGAAGCAGAGGTTGTCATGCGCTTTTATGGTTGGTTGCACAAAATCTTAATGCAAAAGAACGTCACTTTATATTGCCGCTTGTGATAAAGACCTTTATTATGCAGTCCGTCGCTTTTATTTCTTCCCTATCACAAGTTCGTATAAAGCTTATTTTCTTCGCACTAATAGATCATACATATTTAGGGATCAATTTTTATTGCATGCACCGATGAAATCTTACTTGAAGGATCTTACTCAATCCATAGGTAGGTATGGTGGATTTCTACTTGGTGCAAAGAATTTCGCTAACATGGGAGGGAAAGGCAAGCTCAACATGTTGGATGATCCAAGACAATATAACTTTTCAGATATAGGAAAACATAACCCATTAAGTTGTCTTCCTTATCCACCATCAACCTTTTATCATATCATATTTTAAGGAGTGCTCACAATTACAAAAGATGTCCAAGATAGTATATTTATATGTGAAATCTCTCTTCCTTCAATATTCTTTCATGAATTGTTCAAGTGACCAATACAATGTTTGCTAACCTTCAATAAATTTACCACCTCTACTTCTTATATGTGAAGTCATCACTCCCCATGGGATAAGAGTATGAAACATATATAATTTCAGATTTATGATATTCAATTCATTCAACCATTTACTCATAGGATATAAGTGAAGCACACGAGTAAATGAAAAAATACTTCCAAAAAGATATAAGTGAAGATCAATGAGTAGTTAAATAATTATGTAACTATGTGAAGACTCTCTCTCATTTAAGAATTTCAGCTCTTAAGTACTTTATTCAAACAGCAAGCAAAACAAAATAAAACAACATTTCAAGGATAGCACACATCATGTGAATAAGCAAAAACTTAGGTTCAACCGATACTAACCGATAATTGTTGAAGAAGAAAGGTAGGATGCCTACCGGGGCATCCCCAAGCTTAGATGCTTGAGGCCTATTGAAATATTATCTTGGGGTGCCTTGGGCATCCCCAAGCTTGAACTTTTGTCTCTCCTTAATTCCTCTCATATCACGGTTTTCCTAAATCTGAAAAACGTCATCCACACAAAACTCAACAAGAACTCGTGAGATAAGTTAGTATAAAACAATGCAAAAAACCTTATAATTTTCTACTGTAACAAATCAATAAAATTATTATTCAACATTTCATACTAAATGTGTCTTCATATTTAATACTCCTATCCTCAAATAGAATCATTAAACAAGCAAACATAAGCAAACAATGCAAACATAACAGCAATCTGCCAAAACCTTATAGTCTGTAAAGAATGCAAGATTGATCATTCTTCCCTGACTACAATAATTATGAGAAAAATACTACAAGATTTAGCAGATCTCAATATGCAATAAAATTCAATATTATATCATTCTCTGACTTTTCTAGGGAATTTTTGCAACAGCGGTAAACTTTCTGTTTTGAAACAGCAACATGTATTCTTGCAAAATAAGAATGATAAACGCTATCCTTGACATTTTTATTGAAAATATAGATGCAAAACATTATTCTAAATAACCGCAAGAAAATACTAACAAAATAAAATGACGCTCCAAGCAAAACACATATCATGTGGTAAATAAAAATATAGCTCCAAGTAAATTACCGATGAACGAAGACGAAAGAGGGGATACCTTCCGGGGCATCCCCAAGCTTAGGGTCTTGCCACTCCTTATTCTGTAGTCCATCGAATCTTTACCCAAGGGCGTGGAACGTGAAGCTGGATGACAGCCTGATCACACTCGGCTTCGAGCAGTGTCCGTCAGAGCATGCCGTGTAGATGAGGGGCACATGAAGCTCACTGCTGCTCGTCGGGGTGTACGTGGATGATCTCATCATCACCGGCGTGAGCATGGAGGAGATCACGACTTTCAAGCTGCAGATGACCAAACTATTCCGCATGAGTGATCTGGGGAAGCTCAGTTTCTACCTTGGCATTGAAATACATCAGCAGCCCGACCGGATCACGCTCTGTCAGACAGCATACGCCAAGCGTCTGTTGGAGCAGGCTGGGCTGTAAGACTGCAACTCTCTCAGCACGCCGATTCAACAAAGATTGAAGCTGAGCAAAGACGGCGTCGGGGACGAAGTCGATGTAACATACTACCGGAGCATCATCGGAGGTTTGCGGTACCTGACGCATACACGGCTAGACATAAGCTTTGCAGTGGGATATCTGAGCAGGTTCATGGAGGCCCCCGCTGCAGATCATTACGCCGCGGTGAAGAACCTGCTGTGCTATGCAAGCGCGGGAGCGGTGAGCCGAAGCTGGGACGCTGGAGTATGGATGCGTATGCAAGCGCGGGAGCGGTGAGCCAAAGCTGACAGGGTTCAGTGACACCGATCATGCCGGGGACATTGTTTATCGGAAAAGCACAACTGGCACTTTCTTCTTCCTCGGTGAAATCCCCGCCAGCAACGGGTGGTGGCCATTTCCTCGTGCGAGGCTGAGTATGTTGCTGCCACTACTGCTGCGTGTCAAGGGATTTGGCTGGCACGGCTCCTCGGCGAGATGCTGAACATGGAGACAGTGCCACCAAAACTGTTCATCGACAACAAATCGGCGATCTCTCTGTCGAAGAATCCCGTCTTCCACGAGCGGAGCAAGCACATCGACATTCGGTACCATTTCATTCGGGAGTGCGTGGAGGAAGGGAAGATCGACATCGACTACGTTCAAACCAATGACCAACTTGCTGATACTCTGACGAAAGGACTTGGATGACTGGCGTTCCAGGAGATGAGGAGGAGGATCGGCATGACTGAAGTTCTTAGGAAATAAACCAGCCACGACAAGATTAGGGGGTGATTTGTTGACAACTTAATCTAGTTGTTGGTAGCAGTAGCTTAGAAGCTTTCTTTCCCTAGTTTTCAGCAAAGTTCAGTAGGCACAAGCCGCCCCTGTGCGTGCCGTGCATGTAGGGCAAAGGACCCGGTCTTGGTGCTCGTGGGATGGCGCGAGCGTGTGCCAAATCGTGGAGCCGAGGTAGGATCGCTACCGGCCACCATTTCTTTCCCTGTAACAAAATAAGTAGAGAATGAGAAAGATAGAAAAGGTCGCAATGTTTTACGCGACGCAAAACCCCTAGTGTTCATCTCTGCCGGAGTGAAATCGAGAGACTAGGGATTCCTGACAGAATTTCTTTTACCTCCCAAAATGCTCTCAGGACTTGTATACTAGAGGATGGAAGCGAAGCAGTGCAACCTATACCGCTGGCGATTTTATCGCCAAATTGGAGCAGTATAGATTGGTGGCCACCATTAGATTTAACAAATGGATGGCCAGTATTTATCCCCGGGTACCATAAAAGAGCTCTCGAGCCAGCAGAAGTGGAAGTAGCGGTCCGGGAAGGGGGTCTCCTGGAGCCTGCACTGGGCGCACATCTTGGTATAATAGACACAGGAGTAGATCCACTTGCACTGCCACCCCGCAGCACCCCCAACGCCATGTACAGCACCGCGCCGGCGCCGCTCGCCATGGCCATATTTTGTACTGTGGTGGTCAAGGTGTTTAGAGAGTACTTGATAGAACCAACTATCGCAGACATCGAAGGGCTCCTAGCACTATCAAAAAGCAAGAGGGTGTCCAGGTACGCTCGGATCCTTGGATTGCATGCACTGAAAATGGAAGAACTGCTCATATGCTCAAAAAAGGCAATATCAAGACCATTGTAAGAAGCCCACATCATTGTTAAAATAGTTGCATCGACCGCTGGATTTCACACTCTTTCTTTAGCTTGCCCGGGTCACATAATGACATCAACATTCTGATGTGGTCTTCATTGCTCGCTAGGTTGACTATGGGACTAGCTTCCCTGCAACTATACCAGCAATGTTCATGACTACCACATCAGCTACTATCTTTGTGATGATACCTATCCTTCGTGGGCGACCTTCGTGAACACCATCTTTGAGCCAAAGGGTAGAAAGAATCTCACTTTGCCCAAAGACAAGAAGAAGCTAGAAAATATGTGGAGAGGCATTTGGAGTGCTCCAAGCCTGTTTTGCAGTTGTTGGAGTACCTAAAAAAATATGAGATACAGAGCCGTTGTGGATGGCGATGACAGCTTGTGGTCATGCACAACATGATTGTGGAGGATGAGGGTATGGCATTTTGCATTGGTCTGGATTTTGAGCGGATGGGTGATCCTGTCAAACCTCCACCACCGGATCCACTGACATTTTAGGATTTCAATCAAATGCATCAACATATTCGGCATCAAGGAATTCATGAGTAGCTTCGGAATGATTTGATTGAGAATATGTAGACGCTTCAAGGGACAACTAGAACATATGTCGGACAAAGTTGAATTTAAATTGGAACAATTTTATTTAAAAACTTTCACTAGTAGAAAAGGGGGCAATGGTCCAGGACGGGTCAGCCCATTAGTCCAGGTTCAGTCCAGAACCGGGACCAATGGTGGTATTGTATCCGGTTTGTGAGCCCCGGGGGCCGGCCGGGCCACGTGGGCCATTGGTCCCGGTTCGTCTGGACCTTTTGGTCCCGGTTGGTGGGACGAACCGGGACCAATGGGCCTCGCTCCTGGCCCACCACCATTTGCCCTGGTTGGTGGGACGAACCGGGACCAAAGGCAGCCCATTAGTCCCGGTTGATGGCACGAACCGGGACTAAAGGGTTGGTCCTTGTTACGGTCAGAGTTTAGTCCCACCTCGCCAACCGAAGGGCGCTCACACCCGTTTATAAGCCCCTCCCTCTCTGCCTTGTTGAGCTCCTCTCAAAGTGAAAATAGATGCCCTTATACAGGGAATTTGACCTAAATTCATATTGAATTTCTCTGAAGTTAGTAGAAATTTATTATGAATTTAGGTCTAATTTTCTCCATAAGCGCATCTATGCTCATTTTGTTAGTAAAGTTAATCACAACTATTTTTTCTTCTATTTATTTCGGAGTAGTTTTTTATATAGTTTTTTTCTTTTTCTGCTATATTTATTTTTTTCTATTTATTTCTGAGTTGTAATAGGTCTTTAAAAATAAAAAAGAGGCGCACTGCTTGTTAATTAGCTTCAAGCCTTTCGGAATAGTGTAAACTGCACTGCACATAGCTCCGTGCAGTCTACCCTATTCCTCAAGGCTTAAATCTAAGCAACGTGCATGTTAGCATTGAGCCTCTTCTGCATCATCTCTGGCACTCAGGGCTTATAAACCGCTGCGAGTGCCTCTCGCTTGGCGAGGTGGGACTATAAAATAGCTGCAGAAAGAATCAACTAAAAAACTCTTTTACCGGTTCATGGCACGAACCGGTACTAAAAGGTGCTCGTGGGGCACCAGCCTTAAAACCTGTACCAAATAAAATACCTTTGTAACAGCCTTAGAACTGGTACCGAAGGAATCAACTAAAAAGCTTTTATAAACCTCTAGTATTATTGAAACTAAAATTATATAGAATTTTGTTACAAACTTTAATAGCAAAAAGGATTATCGTAAAAGAAAATAAATAAGTAATTAGAATTCTGTTCAAAACATTAAAAGCAAAAAGAATTATCATAAAAGAAAATAAATAAGTAATTAAAATTCTGTTCAAAACATTAAAAACAAAAAGAATTATCATAAAAGAACATAAGTAAGTAATTAGAATTTTGTTACAAACTTTAATAGCAAAAACAAATATCATAAAAGAAAATAAATAAGTAATTAGAAAGATTATAATTATCTGAGCTAAAAGAAAAAATAAAAAAAGCAAAAATCAAAAGAAAATAAATAATTCAAAGCAATAAATAAAATAATTAAAATAAAAAAGTGTCACCTAAAGGGCTACCACGGCCTGCATATGACTAGAAACCCCACAATGAGCCAGGATTCAGGCCCACAACAGGCCCAATAGGCCCACAGGCACATGTAGTGAGTTTAGGCCCATAAGCCTGCATTTGAGAGGAGCTCGAGAGGGCAGCGGGACTGGGGATTATAAACCACCCTTGAGCTCCCTCAGCTAGCGAGGTGGGACTAAACTTTCGTGCCGCGACGCGGGCACCATAGAGCCTTTAGTCCCGGTTGGTGGCACCAACAGGAACTAAAGGGGTGCATTGGTACCGGTTGGTGGCACCAACAGGAACTAAAGGGGTGCATTGGTACCGGTTGGTGGCACCAATCGGTACCAATGCACCCCCTTTAGTCCCTGTTGGTGCCGCCAACCGGGACCAAAGGCCTATGCTTCCCGCCCTTTGGGCTGCTGAAAAGAGGCATTTGGTCCCGGTTGGTGCCACAAACCGGGACTCAAGAGTGGCATTGGTCACGGTTAGTGCCACAAACCGGGACCAATGCCTTTGCTATATAAGTAGCACTTAGGAAAATTTCAGAAACCGCCCATCCCCACTTCAATCTCTTCTCCGGCCGGTCCTCTCCCCCGATGGCGGCGAATCCATCTCCCCGGTCCGTCCCGCGCCGCCCCGTCCCGCGCCGCCCCAACGCCGTCTCCGCGTCGCCCCGGCCCGCGCCGCCCCGACGCCGCCCCGCCCGCCCCGGCCCGCGCCGCCCCCACGCCGTCGCCGCCCCGCCCCGACGCCTTTGCCGCCCCGCCTGCCCCGCGCCGCACCTCACCGTCGCCGTCGCCGTCGCCGTTGCTATGAGCAACTAATTTAATTTGACGTTAGTAGTAGTTAATTTGGATGTGTAGTTAGTTTTGTTAGATTTTTTTTGTAGTTTATAGATTTTTTGTTAGATGTGTAGTAATTTAGATGTGTAGTTCATAGATTTTTCTGTTAGATTTTTTTATATTGTGTAATTAATTTGTTCATATTGTGCTAGATTGTTTTATGATTTTTTCTGTTGTAATTTAGATATCAAATATTTATGATTTGTTTCTGTTGTAATTTAGATGTCAATTTTTTTCATATTGTGTAAGTAATTTAGATCTCAAATTTTTATGATTTTTTTTTGTTCATAAAATTTTTATGATTTTTTCTGTTTTAGTTGTGTTCATAGAATTTTAATGATTTTTTTGTAGTTCATTGATTTTTTGTTAGACGTGTAGTTCATAGATTTTTCTATTAGATTTTTTTTCATATTGTGTAATTAATTTGTTCATATTGTGTTAGATTTTTTATGATTTTTTATGTTGTAATTTAGATGTCAAATTTTTATGATTTGGTTCTGTTGTAATTTAGATGTCAATTTTTTTCATATTGTGTAAGTAATTTAGATGTCAAATTTTTATGATTTTTTTCTGTTCATAGAATTTTTATGATTTTTTTCTGTTCTAATTTTGTTCATAGAATTCTAATTTTGTTCTAATTTTTCTGTTCTAATTTTTATGATTTTTGTAGTTCATTGATTTTTTTATTAGATGTGTAGTTCATAGATTTTTTTCATATTGTCTAATTAATTTGTTCATATTGTGTTAGATTTTTTATGATTTTTTTCTTTTCATAGAATTTTTATGATTTTTTTCTGTTCTAATTTTGTTCATAGAATTTTAATGATTTTTTTGTTCATAGTATTTTTTTTGTCAATTTATAGTAAGTGCTTAGTAGTTGAACTAGTTGATTTAATTAATAAAACTACTTTATTTAACTATATATAGAAGTAGTTCCCGCATCGATGTCGACGATGCCTATCCCGCATCCTCGTTGTCGTCGACTCGGTGTGGTGGAGGCCTGCTCGATCAGGGCCATGTTCGGGACTGGGCTCCGCTGGGCTGGTATTGGGAGGTGCTAGCTTATGGGGGACGTAGGTTGGTGAGGAGGCAGCCCGTTGTTGACCCGATCCTTGTTTGGTGGCGGTCGCGTGGGCCAGTGACGGTGCCGAGGCTTCCGGACACGGCGGAGGTGGTACGTCACCGTGTCAGCGAGGAGGACGAGCACGCCCATCGCTACATGGTTGCGTTGGAGGGAAGGTTCGACAATACCTGGCAGGTTCTTCAGGGATCTCACTGGAGCTATGATCCTGTGATCGTTCCTTATCTTTAGGTGTCCACCGCCCGCGACGATACCCGTCGGGCACTATGGTTCTAGCTGTATTTTAATTAGCGATGCTATATGTATGATAGTATTCGAGGAGTATTCGATGATGTACGGACACAAGAGATGATGTACTTTCGGTTATAATTGAATGCATGCTAATTTGAATACTACTTTATTTTACGATTTGGTTTTGCTTATTGAATGCTCATATTGGAAAAGTATTCCTACTTTGAATGCTAAAATTGAAGAGTACTCTATGCAGAAATCTAGGAGCCCCCTCCATCATCCACGCCGTCGTGGGGGTAGCTTCTCCTTCATTCCCGTGTGCTAGACAATTTGTTGTAATAATGCACTTGGGAATGAAAGGAGAAGCTACGTACCATCACCGATAGTCAACCCGTGATTAATAATAATGATTTAATTTAGGTTTTTTAGTACATATATTTAATATTTGAATTATGAACTTAGGCCGGAAATGTCGTACTCGGACGATGAAAACCGCCCGGGGGAGTGCGACTGGTGCCACGACGACTGAGGTATGTGCGACAGGTTCATTGAGCTGGACGAAGATTGGTGCTTCAGCATTAAGCTCAAGGAGACCTTCGATGTTCATACGGTACACAACGACGACAATAGTTTTTTTCGTCATTAAGCACGACTTCAACTATTTTAATGTGTATTTTTCATCTTTTCCAATTCGACTAGCTTATCCCATGCTATGCAAGACGCTATGTCTTGGAGAGGATGCGTTTTGAAGACCATGAAAGTATGGAAACCAAAAAAATTCTCCTAAGGACCCATCATGGTGTGGATTTTCAAGTAAAGTTGTACAATGCTGAGAGTGTAACCCATTTTGGTTTCAAAAATTGGGAAGCACTTTGTAAGATGTATGGTTTTGATAAGGGTATGCTTGTCACCATGGATCTTGGTGATCCTACAATCCAACAAGACAATATGGGCATTTGGGTCCTTGTGGATACACCTCCAATTCTTCCCCAATGTGAGCTTAACATAGTTATTAAGTAATTTATATTGTTTATTTCAAAATAGTTGACAACTTGTTTCCATTGACACCTTATTTTCATTCTTCAAAGAATGTGCGGAAAATGGTAGACAAAACCCACTACACTGATGGCTCCGAATTAACTTATAAGGAGAAAATCATTTGATCGCATTTTGTACTGATCTTGAGAATTACAATGTCTACAATCGAACTCCTCAACATTATGGTCAATACGTGCCACTAGTGCACGTGTTGAACTACGGTAACTACCATGGAGATACCTTGATAAGATTTTTTACTATTACAACATCCCTGCATCTTTTTTTAAATACTTCTAAAACTAGTAAATCATTTCTAACTACGAAGTTATTACTATGTTTTTCAACAGATAATCCCGAATGATTGTGTGCCTATCTGATGTATACGCACGGTCACCTTGATGTTTTGAACATACAACGAGGTTGTCCTACGTATCTCAATTGTCCATACCGGATTTCTAAAAGAAGTGGAGACATGACAATCAAAGAATGGAACAAATGTATGGACAGTCGTAAGGAGCTTCTTGCAAGCAAAAGGAGGCGAAGCGCAAGAATTGGAGACAAGATGATCTCCATTCTTCATAATGGAGAGTCAGGTTCTATATTGTTTTATGCTATTTTACCTTAAGGGTGTTTAGGTCCTACCTGATACTGATGACCATGTGCTAAGAACAATTATGTAGGGTTGGGTTCGATGACTATGAGGAGGATGATCATATGACTTGTTATTAATAACGAGTAGAAGTTGTATGATGATGCATGATTAGTAGAACTTGTTATTATATATGATGATGTATGATACGAGTATGCATGAGTTATTATATATCAGCGGGTGAAATGAACATAGCAGTATAAGAGTGGACACTTCTCTCTATTAGCTACCTAATAACAACCTAAAATTAACCCCCCAAACCCCTAAACCAACAAAAAAAATTTAAAAGAAAAACCTCAGCTGCTGACACGTGGAAGCCTTTTGGTCCCGGTTCATGTCACCAACCGGGACCAAAGGCCCCCTTGCCTGGGCTGCTCGCAGTGGCCACGTGGAGGCCCATCTGTCCCGGTTCGTGTTAGAACCGGGACTAAAGGGTGGAGGCATTAGTCACGACCCTTTAGTCCCGGTTGAAAAACCGGGACTAAAGGCCCTTACGAACCGGGACTGATGCCCCCTTTTCTACTAGTGTTTATATTTTGATTGTAATTTATATTTCAACTATTGTTCGACTGGAATATTTCCATGCTATTTATGGATGAGTTGTGTTACACCTATAGTTATTTGGGGTGCCTCGAAGATAGGAAAAAACCGGACCGACATTTGGTGCACAGGGTTGGAACGTTGGCTCCCCTATCGGTATCCGCGCATGTTTGCTGTGTATGTTTCCGTGTTCTGCGTTCGAGCTGCCCCTGTGATATCGATGTTTTAAAGCAAATAGATACCACTACTGCAAACGAAACAACGCTTATTTGTAATTTAGTGTGTCGAAGAGGAATATAAGATAACTAGCACAAATGCATCTAAAACTGTAACGTTATTAAATACATCAATTCAGAGGGAGCTTGCCATCACAGAGGAACTTCTAAGCATTCTCATCGTAAATTGATCATGGTGCTCGGCAGAGAGTAGCAGAATTTGGTGTTGAAGTCCATAAAATATTTGTAATATAGTTTTGCTTCCATCCATGAGTTATGAGATACAATCAAACTGAAGCATGACTATGAATTGGAGCTAAATTTGGGGGAAGGATATTATGCGGAAATTTTGAAGCGGTAAAGACGTGATACCTTAGAGAGAGAGAGAGAGAGAGAGAGAGAGAGAGAGAGAGAGAGAGAGAGAGAGAGAGAGAGAGAGTTGTACATATCACATCGCAGTGGTATAGAGCTATTAGTGCATCCTAATGATGCAGAGGTCAGGGGTTATCCTCATTTAAGAAAATGTTATGAGTATAAGAATAGGGAAATAGACAATATAAATAGTACACACATGTTATCATAGTAGTGATACATCAGTACATCATACATTGTTGTTGCATAGCTAGTGGTGCAGTGATACACCATAGATGGTGCAAATTTTGTAAGTCGCAAAAACTTTTTCTTTTGACAGAAGCCCATACTGTCTCCCTTTCTAATTACTTGAAGTTCTAGCCTTGTCCTAAGTCAAACTTATTTAAGTCTGACTTTTTTTCTTTCGATAAAGGACTTTTCATTGAATAGATATATCGAGGTGATACAATCGTATTGAAAGAAAGCCCGGCCTCTACATAGCTAGATGCACACAGCCAAAAAGTCCAGAGCACCCTAAAAATAATAATTCGATACAATGCCAAGCAATAAATCTTGTCCAGCCTAAGGAGCGGTAGATCCTATCCGTAAATCACACCGCCATCCATGGGGATAGAAAACCTCCCTCGACGTACACTCCAGCCGTGTAGACGCCATCATAAAAAGGTCCCTGTCCTCCGGCTTCTGCAGGATAGACCAAGTATGGAGCCATCATGTACAGACATGAATAACCTGCATAGGAGATGAGACACATTTATTGTTAATAACCACATCATTCCTGGTAAGCCACATTGCCCAGCATAGGGCCGCCGCTCCCACAAGAATATGTGCAGAAAATTCTTTATCAATACCCCGCAACCAGTTGCCAAAAATATTCCTTGGACTACGTGGTGGGTATAAATTCGAAGCTACTTGGACCATGGCCCAAACTGCCAGAGCGAGCTTGCACTCAAAAAATAAGTGTTTGATAGACTCGTCATGTTGGCAAAAGACACATGTCTTCGAACCATGCCAGTTTCATGGTGCCAGATTATCTCTAGTTAGGATGACTGCTTTGTTTAGAAACCAGAGGAAAATCTTCACTCTTAGAGGAATTTTTAGCTTCCACAATTTCCTGTTATCTACTGGAACATCACAATGAACCATTGCATCATACATGGATTTGACCGAAAATTTGCCATTGTGATGCAAGTTCCATCGAAAAGTGTCTGGCTCATCTGACAGTTGAATGTCCTCCAGGCGAGTGAGTAATTCATTCCATGCTGCCAGACGAGTGCCCAAAAGATCCCTACGGAATGAAATATCGCAGTTTTCTTGTCCTAAGACTTGTTTGATCGTGATAAATTTATGTCTGACAATCTGGTACAAGCTCGGATATTGCACCATTAGTGAGTTGTTCCCTAGCCAGGTATCTTCCCAGAAACGAACCTGAGAACCGTCCCTAACTGAGAAGGTCCCAAATTGATAGAAGAATTCCTTGGCCTTCATGACACCACTCCAAAAATGTGAATCCCCAGGTTTCCTATGAATTTGAGAAATGGCATTGGATCCCACATACTTGTTGCAAATGATTTCCTGCCATACTCCATTCTCGGTGAGTAGTTTATAAACCCACTTGCTGAGAAGAGCAATGTTTTAAATCTCAAGGTCTAGTATTCCCAGGCCCCCTTGACTTTTAGGTCTGCATAATACGCTTCACCTAGCCAGTCGATATTTCTTGGTTTCATTATCACAATGCCACATACGACGGAGGAGATGGCCACCATCGTCGGCTGCATCGGAAAGATCATATCTGACCGGAGGCGCCACTGACCAGATCACCATGGCCTCCACGTCGTCGCCGCAGATCCAACGCATGATGGCGCACCGACCGCAGCCGCCGCCCTTCCCGGTATAGGCCCGCGCCACACCTGCAGCTGCCACCGCCCGAGGCAAGGTGGCCACCACGCCGCCGCAACCATCGCAGACCGCGCCGCAAAGTGGATCGGCCGCCGAGCTCGCATCATAGGTGGCGCCGCCGCGCCGCGCACGCCGCCGCCAAGAGTTGTCGCCTGGCGCCTCCTCGTGATCTGGCCGTCTCTCACCGTCCGTGATGCTCGAAGGGTGGAGAAGTCCCGCCGCCGCCCTGTCGTCCCCGCTTTGCTTAGCGGCACTGCCGACGGTGGCGAGGAGAGGGGAGGGGCGGGTGGGGTCGAGTGGTGGCGGCTAAAACGCGGTTAAGAGTTTGGTTTTTTTCAGAATAAATATTTTTGATGGGGACGATGGGGAGCGACCTAACCAAATGAAACAAAACTACCTACGTACTCCACTTTAATAGTAGAAAGATAATTGTATCTTACTTTCTCCGTCGCATAGTGTCAAATACACTTTTATATTATGAGATCCACGGAGTATAGAGCACCAACAACACTTCACGGCATCCGGTAACACGCGTGTTGGGTTTCCGGGTCGTTGGGACGACGGGGGCTGTCTTGGGCTTTGCAGTGTCCTTGGGTGACGCCGGCTGGGTTGGTGTTGGTCCGTGACAGTTTCGGGCTCAGGGTTGTCCTTGTTTGTTTTGCGTAAGACTATATGGGGTTTATCCGAGTATAGGAGTATTGTTACGTGGGAGAGGAGCTCCTAGCTGCGTGATCCTTTTTGGGCTGGAAAAAAGGACGCGGGCGAGGAAGAAATTGACACGGCCGGCTGCTGGATGGGAGCACGGCCGGCTGTTGGAGTTGGATGAGGACTGCACTCAAATCAAACCGTTTAACCTACCCTTAACCATATCTACATCGGATATAACTTGGGGAAAGCGACGGGGAACTCCCTACTATATAAGCTCGGCCACCCACGCCCCAAACAAATCACAACCAACCTTCCCCAAGTCGTTAGTTCCCCCGAGCAATCGAGTTGTGTTCCCAGCGATCGATCGATCTAGGTGAGCATCATGGTTTCCGCCGACGTGGCCCGCAACATCGTCGGCATCATCGGCAATGTCATCTCCTTCGGTCTCTTCCTCTCCCCTGTGTAAGCCCACTCCTCCTCCTCTTGTCTAGTCTGTATGTATACATATATGAAAGGTGGTTGCTAGGGCATGAATCTGAGGCTCGTTTTCTAATTGTACGTATGTACGTAGGCCGACGTTCTGGCGGATCTACAAGGCCAAGGACGTGGAGGAGTTCAAACCGGACCCCTACCTGGCGACGCTCATGAACTGCCTGCTCTGGTTCTTTTACGGGCTCCCCATCGTCCACCCCAACAGCACCCTCGTCCTCACCATCAACGGCATCGGCCTTGTCATTGAGGGCGCCTACATCATCATCTTCATCATCTATGCGGCTAAGAACACAAGGGTACGTGCAACCCTCCTAATGCCTCCTCAATCCTCATCCGTCCCACTGTCTCTTTTCGGCTTTAGTTTCTGTACAGAAGATCCTCCAGCCCCTAACCCAAGCCATGTGCATGTTCTCTACTGTGTGTGCAGTGGAAGATGCTGGGCGTGCTCGCCCTCGAGGCGGCGTTCGTGGCTGCCGTGGTGGCCGGCGTGCTCCTCGGTGCCCACACCCATGAGAAGCGCTCCATGATCGTAGGCATCCTCTGCGTCATCTTCGGCTCCATCATGTACGCCTCCCCGCTCACCATCATGGTACGTACACCACCCCAACTTAAGGGTCGTCGACCCGTGATCTTTGATAACCGCTTTAACTTGTTAGTTCAGGTTGGCTAATTAATTAATCTGCATTGTGCACGTATGGTGTGGTAATGATGCCTTTTCAAGAAAAATACCTGCCTATACTTTATTTTTAAAGTTCTAGTGGATGCTTTTGACAGACCTTAATTTGTTAAACAGTGCACCTTGTTTGTTGTTGATTATGCCCATCTAAAAGCTGCACCCACCTTTCATTTTTTTAATGTTCGTTCCAAAACCCTGTTAAAAAAAGTCCGAATTGACTTTTCACCTCTCACGCACCCAAGTTCTTCTACAATATGCTACATGATATAAAAAAGCCTACGGTTTATTTCTATCTCAAAGGTAAACTTCCTTTACAGGGTGAAATACTAGCTCAGGCTAATTGTAAATGACGGATGCTTTTGCCAACTTACGTGTGTACTAATACTAATATAACTCAAAAATTTAAGATGAAAGTAGTAATATTGTACTGCCTATTTGCAGGGTAAAGTGATCAGGACCAAGAGTGTGGAGTACATGCCATTTTTCCTATCGCTGGTGAACTTCCTCAATGGCTGCTGCTGGATGGGCTATGCGCTCATCAAGTTTGACATCTACATCACGGTATGTACATACACATACACATTGGAAATAAGAAGTCGCAAACCCAGCCAGACATACAATCAAGAACTCCTCAGCGCGGATTGATCTAACTGTTATGTCCTCTGTAAATTCTGTGCAGATCCCCAATGCCCTCGGTACAATCTTCGGCCTCATCCAGCTGATCTTGTACTTTTACTACTACAGATCGACCCCCAAGAAGGGCAAGAACGTCGAATTGCCCACTGTCCTCACCATAAACGCCGTTACCAGCGGCAACGTCTCCGTCACCATCGAAAATTAAACTTGGCTTCGTTTTTTAGCCCTAACGATTTTGAGTAGTTAACACCGGATGATACTTCAACAAGTTGATGTTAATTAGTACTACTTTTTGTTAGCTAGTAGAGTCTGAGATCGCCTTTAATTTCGTGAACCATTGTCGTCTGTCCAGACTACTATTGCAAATTACAAGTGTATATAAATACCAATCGAGCTGAGTTATCCCAGAGATAGATTATGACACCATGTATGCTTGCCTGTTTTCAATATGCTCTTACGTGATGATACGATTGATTTTTTAATTACAGCATGCAATGGCATTGTTAAATTAAATTATTCAATATCCATGATGTGTTGGTATTATGTTTCGGGCAAGGTCCTCTTTTGTTTTCAGCACAAAAACACCCAAAGGGCATCTTATTGGTGATGCAACTTTTGAACCCGGTGTGAGAGAAAAGGAGACAGACTTAACCTAATTACCGGTTTGGTTGGATGGCTCCTGCTCTTTTCCCGTGACGCTGCCTTATTACCACATCGACTGGCAACGAGCAGCTCTGCAACTTGGTCAAGTATGACGCTTTGAGTCCCTGCTAGAGATATTTTTCTGAATCTTGTAACATGTTAATCATTTTTAGTATGTTCGTATACTATATCTAAGATACTCTAAAGCGAGTTATGTGAAAAAATTGCATGTGAGCCCATGTTTTTATCATATTTGCGAAAATACGTACATATTTGTACGTAAAAAGAGGTATGCTAAAAATATACTACATACTACCTAAAAAATAGTATATATACTACCTAAATATTCTTACATACTACATAGTATGTATACATACACTGCGGTATGGTAGATACTACCTAAAACGTAAAAATAAAAATGGGTGTAACTACACCCGGTAGTAGGAAAATTTTGTCCTATATATATAGGGAAAATGCATCCTACTACTGGGTGTAGCTACACCCATTTCTCGTATACTACTATGTGGTAGTATATATACTACTTTATCATTTTTATTATGTTCGTATACTATATCTAAGATACTCCAAAGCGAGTTATGTGAAAAAATTGCATGTGAGCCCATGTTTTTATCATATTTGCGAAAATATGTACATATTTGTACGTAAAAAGAGGTATGCTAAAAATATACTACATATTACCTAAAAAATAGTATATATACTACCTAAATATTCTTACATACTACATACTATGTATACATACACTGCGGTATGGTAGATACTACCTAAAACGTACAAAATAAAAATGGGTGTAACTACACCCGGTAGTAGGAAAATTTTGTCCTATATATATATATATATATATTTCAAAGTAGTGTGTTTGATCGCATGGTGTCTACTGTATATATAGATACACTTCTTTGTCAAGAAAAATGAGTTGAGTATAGGAAGAGCTACGCTCAAATTACATAGCCCACCAACTTGTGGCTCTAACTATTAAGACTCCAGCCCGTTCTCACAAATTTCTATTAAGGGAAATAAAAATAACTTCCAACTTGAAGCAACATCCAAACTAGCAGCCCAGACTAGCTAAACACATCAACTTTAGATTACAAACTGTGTTTTAATATCCAAGAGCAAGGTTTTTTTATCAATTTATTTTCTTTGTATTTGAATGATCTCGAGTCATCTAGCGATCATTATTATATGAATCTAGTAAGGTTCTGTTTGATCAATGATCACTTATTATAATTTGTTAGGTTTTGTTCCTGGATCATCATTATTGTCTACTAGAATTAGAAAACACGATTCTAGTGCTGCCAAACAAAGACTGGATCTTGAGGCCCGAACTCAAACGAGTGCCCTCAATAGATATTTAGTGAGCCTGCCAACTTGATTCTGAAAATCAAACTGCAGAGGTTAATGTCGACGATGGTGGTGATGATAATACAATGGTGGTTGTGGAACATGATGCAGAAATTGATGTCTTGGAGATATGATATAGTACGAAGATATGATTGAAGATTATATTCCAAGAAATACTAGACGGATGGTCCTTTTTGGTAGAACATGAGGTTCGTTCATTGCTTTGCTATCACATTGCCATTTTAGAATAATATCTGATATATGGTTAAATAAGGTACAAATAAAACAGACTGAAAATTATATAATAAAGTGACAGTATGCTTTATGCATATTAATTCTTATGTTATGTGAATTGTTCCAAATTTTGGGCCACATTTTGGTTCCCGCCCGAGGCCTCAAATTTCGGGAGATGGCCCTGCTAAACAGCCGCTGAATGCAGCCTTAGACCATTAGCCTTAAGTGAGTTAGTTTCTGGCCCCGCACAGCTCCAAACACTTCATTTGCCACCTGTTCAAAGATCCTTACTCCCCACTGCAACAGATTTTTATTTACCTCATTTCTCTACAAAGGAAACGAATAGTGAATCCAATATCCAATTAGTTTGATCACAACAACACATCATCCAGCGGTTATTTCTGTGTGTGCCTGAAACACCATCATTTCGTGTGTCCCAGATAATCCGCGGAACTGCAGCAACCACAACTAGCACTAATTTTCCTGTACTCCTGCAAACTTGATTATCCAGGATTCCAGCAGTTATTAAATATCCATGGAAATAAGAATAAAAGTGCATTTTGGCACATTCCATATAAAGCGCACGAGGGGAGGAGAGGAACAGGTGATCAATTGCATGAGGCCAAGGAGGTTGGCAATTGCACATGGGTTGCTAATCCTGGCGCCAAAGTAGTCGAGTACTGCATCCTATATGAATGGACACTAAGATTCATGTCTTCCACTGTCCTCCAGGTGTGGACTTTGACGCCCATGGACCGAACTAATGGTTCTGTGATGGGATTATACAGGGCCAAGAAAATACTTTAGCATGGTAGATTGGCGATTCTCTACAAAGGTACATGAACTTGGATGGTTTGCTTACAGAAACAATGATGTTTATGATGGTTACTGGGTTTACGTCACATGCAAAGTAACTCGATGGGGATGATACTGTGATGGCTCCTGTAGTGACATCCATCTTCGTTAATGCAGATGAATCCTCGCCCTCGCCCGTTGCTGCACCCGCCCCTCCGGTAGCGCCGCACCACATGACGACCCGTGCTCACGCTGGTGTGCTTTGTCCCGGCAAGTGCTATTCGTCTGAAGAGTACGTGTGTACCGCATCGACTTCATCACCGTGGTCGATTCCCTTTTGAGCCCGCGCTGCTTTTCGCGACCCTCACTAGCTCACCAGGATGCAAAAGGAGTTTGACGCGTTGGAGCACAACCTCACGTCTGCACATGGCAACTTGTGCCGCGCGGCGTCCCCATGCCAACGTCATCAATGGGAAATGGGTGTTCCACCACAAGACCCGCCCTAACGGTTCCCTTGAGCGCTACAAAGCGTACAGGGTAGTCTGTGGATTTTGGCAGCGCGCCGGAGTTGACTTCGACGCCTTTGCCCCGGTTATTAAATCGGGTACGATTTATGATGTTTTATAGCTTGCGGTGTCTCGCACATGGCCCGTGCATCAGTTGGATGTTTCCAATGCATTTCTTCATGGTCATCTCATCGAGCAGCTGTTTTGCCAGCAGCCTACAGGATTCGTCAGCACCACTCATCCAGATCACGTGTGTTTGCTTTCTTGATCCATCTACGGGCACAAGCAGGCACGACATGCGTTGTACCGGCGCATCACCGCCTTCCTCCGATGGCTCAGGTTTCAATCACCCTGCTCTGATACATCATTGTCCGTCTACCATAAGGGCTCTGCTATGGCCTACGTCCCGCTTTACGTCGATGAAATCATTGTGACGGCGTCCTCCACTGACCTCCTTCATCAGCTCACTGCTCGTCTCCGATATGAGTTCGGCCTCAAGGATCTAGGGCCTCTTCACTACTTCCTCGGCATCGAGGTGGTACGACGCGCTGACGGGTTCTTTCTTCATCAGCAACAATATGCTCATAAGCTTCTCGAGCACATGGGCATGCTTAACTACAAGCCTACTCGCATGCATGTCGAAGGCCAATATCTCTGCACTTGACGGATCGCCTGAACCGAATGCAACATTTTATCACTCCATCATCGATGCGCTGTTGTTTTTGACGATCACCTGCCAGGACCTATAGTATGCCATGCAGTAGGTGTGTCTTCACATGCATGCTCCGCGTGACTCCCATTGGACACTGGTGAAGTGGATTCTTTGTTATATGCACGACACCATATCACAAAATACCAAAAGCATGGCGTTTATACAGAAGGCTAGTGCAAGTTAGATAGCAGTCTTGATAAGTACACAAACTAATAACCATAGCGGAGCTCATCATGGCGACTGATACCTCTGGAAGCATATGATTGCCAATTCCAACCACTCAGGTATTGCTTGGTCAAGAATCTCATCGGCGTCCATGACGGCAATAGCTATTGCTTGTCCAGAGAAGGGGCTGCAAGGATGAGATGGATCATACTTAGTAGAAAAAAAGGGAAAGAATCAAAAGTGTTAAGTTTAGCTTGAGGCACCAACCTTTGAATATTTTCAACTAAGAGCACTCTGGCACAAAAGGTATCTCCTCTGGCGCCGCTGCTGAGTCTTGACCCTGGGTGGCCTGAAGTGTACTTATCCTATCCAAAAAAATCATTGGGCCTTATTTTGTGGTAGGCATGTTATTTTTCTTCAAATGGGTCGGGCGTGAGTGAGGTCTCCTTAAGGAAATGGGCTTTTTTATGGAACGTACCTATTTTCCTTTACTGTGAATATATTTGAAGGAATAGTATGACTTTTCCAGAGGAAAAATACAACCGAAACACGCCTGGTACAGACACTAAACGTAGGTATCCAGCCTAACAATGGGATCATGGTTCAAAAATAAGATTCGTCACGTACGATGGTTGTTGTAGGTGCATATCTTAACATGGTTGGTGGGATCACAAAAAGAAAAAAATGTATTTACCATTTGCAATTACTCAAACGTATTCTGGCATCCTCTTTCGGTGGCACCAACCGCAACAGACGGAAGGGTCATTTAACAGATAAGGCAAAAGAGAATATTAAGTACGACAACAACTTAACGCCAAGAACATAAAGTTTTCCGACTTATGCACCAGCCCAGGACCACTATGAAGACTGCATACAAGGTCAGGTGAACTAAGAGTTCCACCCTTCGTCCGGTTTGTATGTAACCGACGAGCAATCATAGAGCCCAAACTAAAAGTTCTGTGAGCATATAAAGCATGGCGCAAAATAGCAAGATCAAGTGAACTGAGAGTTCCACTCTCTCCACGACCAGTAAGACATCTCCCGGCAAATGATGCATTGTAACGGAACACGGGAAAATGTAAACTATCCACTCTTGCTTCCGATACTCCTCCCCCCCCCCACACACAGTAGTTTCCGAAATAAAATCAATCCATGTCTCTAGGACGTGGCTCAATGATGCTTCCCTCATAAGGTATTTTGCAAACATCGCAAAGATCATATAATGTCATCTCCTTAGGCTTATCATATAAATGGAACTCCGCCGTGGGTGTTGTTTTCTTAGGATAAAAATGAAAGTTTTGCACAAAGGTATTAGTGAGTAGGAGGTATTCGTCGCACTTATCTTGGAGGAAGCGCATGATGCCAGCATTGTTCGCCAAATAATAGAAATCTTCATAAATTCCCACCTCCTTCAAGAATGCATCACTTGGTCACTCACACGTCCGAACCTCCGCCGCACGCGGAAGATTGTACTTGGTCTTCTTCTTCGGAGTTTGCTCTGAATCATGGCTTGATGAGCCCCTTAACCACCTCCTCGGTGCGTTTCTTTTCCCTGAAATTTTCTGAAATTTTTAGTTACTCAAAATAAAACTGAACAAAATTGGTAGCAACTAGTCCCACAAGTGTCTAAAGGCCATATCATGCCAAAAACTACTTTGGATCATGTTCATTTGACATGCAAGCTCAAGAACATGGTCACCATAGCAAAATTTGTTTTTGCAATATATGAAGCACTAGAACAAAACTAATTGGACCATTGCAGAAGTCGCATACCGAAGAACAATCCCCCAAAGCAGTTTGGAAATGGAGCTCTGAGCAAGGAGATCGAAAATTGCAGCAAGATGAGCAAGAACACAATTTTGAGCAATGGTGTGAATTTTTTCGGAGGAAGACGAAGTGGATGGGTGGCTGAAATAAGTGAGGGGGCCTATGTGGCACCCACAAGCCACCTAGGCTCGTCCAGGGGGTGGGCGCGCCCTGTGAGCTGGTGGCTCACACGAGCAACCCCCTGGGGTGTGTTCAGTGCCAAAAAAAATCAAATATTCTAGGAAAAAACATATAAATTTTTCAGGGCATTTGGAGAACTTTTAATTTCTAGTCATTTCTTATTGCACGCATAATTGAAAAAAACTATAAAATAATATATTTCTACTTTATTAATTCTAAATAATAGAAAGTAAAAGGTGGGTACAGAACGTTGTGTTTACTAAATTCATCCATCTCATGCCAGTCAAAAGTAATTCATCAATAAAGTTGATCAACTATTATTAATAAAATACTTCTGAATGACATGCAACCGGAGAATCTTCCTATAGCACTAGGTTACCACAACAGGGATATGCATGTCCCCAATAATAAGAATATCATATTTCTTTTGACAGTAGGAATAGGGAATTCAAAACCTCCAATGGTAATTGTTCAAATTTTCCAATAAAATTGATACTATTCACTCGAGGTTGTTTCTTTGTAAAGTGTACCGTATGCTCATTACCATTAACATGAAACGTGATATTGCCTTTCTTGCAATCAATAACATCCATGCAATATTCAAAAAGGGTCTACCAAGGATGATCGGCATATTGGCATCCTCGGGTATATCAAGAATAACAAAATCCATTAAGATAGTAACATTTGCAACTATGACGGGTACATCTTCACAAATACTGATGGGTATAGCAGTTGATTTATCAGCCATTTGCAAAGAGATTTCAGTTGGTGTCAACTTATTGAAATCAAGTCTACCATATAAAGAGAAAGGCTCCTAGATCACATAGAGCAGGTCTAACATAGCTTTTTTTAATGGAGCATGGTATAGTTGGTATTGTTGGATCTCCTAGTTTCTTGGGTATTCCACCCTTAAATGTATAATTGGCAAGCACGTTAGAAATTTCAGCATTAGAAATAGAAATATCATCTGGATTATCATGTGTGTCTACAATAGGTTCACTAGAAGCATGCAAAGTCCTATCATCATTCTTTTTCTTTTTATTACTAGGAGGACTAGGTGGATTAGTATCAATTCTTTGAGTGTCTTGCTCAATTCTTTTCGTATGGCCTTCATGATACAAAGGTTCCTGAGTCATTTTATCACCTCTAGTCATAACTCTATATCATGATCATTCTTTTCATTTTTCATCTCATTAAGCAAATCATTTTGTTCCTTGAGGACTTGCTCTACCTGAGTTTTTAGCATGGAAGCATGTTTACTAACAACCATAAGATCATTCATAGTTCTAAACATATAGTCACTCAAGTGTTCAAACATATAGGCATTACGTTTCAATTGTCTACTAACATGTGCATTGAAGTTCTCTTGCTTAACAATAAAGTTATCAAATTCATCCAGGTATTGACTAGCAGATTTAGTATAAGGAATATCACCTTCAACAAATTTATATAGAGAATTTACCTCCACTACTTGTGTCGTGTTTTAAGACGATATATTTCTTCAATAGGTGGTCAATTCTTAACATCTTTAGCTTTAATACCCTTTTCTTTCATAGATTTCTTTGCCTCTTGCATATCTTCATGACTGAGAAATAAAATACCCCTCTTCTTAGGAATTGGCTCAGGAGGTGGTTCAGGAAGAGTCCAATCATTATCATTACACAATACATTATTCAATAGTTCTTCAACTTGTTCAACAGTCCGTTCGTTAAAAACACAACCAGCACAACTATCTAGGTGGTCCCTAGAAGCATCGGTTAGTTCATTATGAAAGATACCAAGTATTTCATTTTTGTTCATAGAATGATCAGGCAAAGCATTAAGTAATTGGAGAAGCCTCCGCCAATCTTGTGGGGACTCTCTTCTTCAATTTGCACAAAGTTAATTATTTCCTTTAAAGCATCTTGTTTCTTATGAGCAGGAAAATATTTTTCGAACAAGTAATATATCATAACCTGGGGACTACGCAAACAACCAGGAGTAAGAGAATTAAACCATATCTAAGCATCATGCTACTTCTTGAGCTTGCGTTGGTTTTTCCCTTGAAGAGGAAAGGGTGATGCAACAAAGTAGATATAAGTATTTCCCTCAGTTAAGAACCAAGGTACACTACAAGGGAAAAGCCTATACACGTGAACCAAGGGTTATGCAACAAAGTAGATATAAGTATTTCCCTCAGTTAAGTAGATATAAGTATTTCCCTCAGTTAAGTAGATATAAGTATTTCCCTCAGTCAAAATACGACGCTACTGCTATTTAGCAGCAGCGCGTTCGAGCAAAACGCGCTGCAGAAAGGAAAATAGCGTAGCGCGTGCACACTAAACCGCGCTACTGCTCTAATTGCCAGGACCTTGCCATCCAGCTAGTTATAGCAGTAGCGCCCTATATTGAACCGCGCTACTATTATAGAAGTTAGCAGCAGCGCTCTTCTGAAAAAAAAACGCTACTGCTAAGTTCAGCCCACAAGTTTAGTCCCACCTCGCTCCGCGAACAGGGTGTTTACCACCTTAAATATGTTACTTCTGAAACTATCACACCCAGTTGGTCTTCACTGAACTCTATGTGTAGAATTTGTGACGGCAATATGAGTCCTCTCCGGTGACTCATATTGACAATTCAGATTGTACACAAAAAGATCATTGATAGCCAATGTATTTTTGCATTGATGTATTTTTGCATACTTATACTTAGCAATAGCAGTTTTAACTGCAAAGTGCTACTGGTAGTCCAACTTAGTAGTAGCGCGCAACACTGCACAGCGCTACTGCTATTCAGATTAGCTGTAGCGCGTTTTGGCAAACGCGCTACAACTAACCCTACCTTATCCCCACGCGCGCGGCCGACCCTCTCCCTCACTCACTCTCCCCTCTCAGTCACTCTCGCCCGCGCCGATAACCGTCGTCGTGCGTTGCCGCCGCGGCCTTCGTCCGTCCGGCGCCACCGTACTCCCTCCTTCCGTCCCTTCTCGCACCGCGCCCTCCTCCCTCCGCTTGCGGCCGCCCCTCCTCCTCCCTCCTCCGCCGGCAGACCTCCTCCCACCGCCCTCGACCTCACCGCCGCCACCCGAGCCCACCCAGCACCGCCGCCTCCCGATCCCGATACCGCCCTCGCCGCAGTAGATGTTAATTTCGGGTTCATAGATAATGATTTTTAGAAGTTAAACTAGTTTAGTTTTAGTTGAACTAGTTTAGTTTTAGTTGAACTAGTTTAGTAAGTAAATTCATAAACTAGTTGAACTAGTTGAATTAATAGAACTAATGTATTTTTAGTAAGTAAATTAATAAACTAGTTGAACTAGTTTAGTTTAAGTTGAACTAGTTTAGTAAGTAAATTAATATAACTAGTTGAACTACTTTATTTTTAGAAAGAACTAGTTTTTTCTTCTATTTATATTAAGTTTATATCTAGTAAGAACTAGTTGAATTAATAGAACTAGTTGAATATGTCATATTTGTTGTTTTTTTTAGTTTAAGCAATTATTCGGGATGTATTAGTGATAACTTATATGGTTTTTGCTTATGCAGAAATCAAGGAGCCCCTCCATCATCCCCGCTGTCGTCCCCGTCGCTGACCCCCTCCGACCTCGAGGTGAGACCTGCCAAATCTCCATGTATATCTTGTGTTGCTCATATAGGATATGTGGTTGCCCAAGTGGCCGGTCATGTTCAGGTTACACCTCCGAGTGGCCTATGTTTTGCCGGAGTGTTGATTAATTTCCGTTCCGGCAAATTTCAGGCACTCGATGTGTCCTTTTTTAGCAAAGGTCATGCCAGATTTTTCCGTGAATTCTGGCATGACTTGTGCTAGAATATGTAGGAAATATCGAGTGGCCTGGATTTTCTCGAAAAATAAAGATATAATTTAGGTTTCTTAGTACATATATTTAACTGTACAAGTTTAATCGTTGAATTATGAATGTAAGAAATGTCGTACTCGGACGACGACAGTGTCCCGGGAGAGTGCAGCTGGTGCCACGACGATCGAGGCATGTGCGACAGGTACGTTGAGCTGGACGAGGATCGGCGTTTCAGCATTAAGCTTGAGGAGACCTTCGATGTTGAAATGGTACGCAACAACGACAAGTGTTTTTTTCGTAATTAAGCATGACTTCAACTATTGCAATGTCTAATTTTCATCTTTTACAATTCGACTAGCTTATCCCATGCCATGCAAGACACTATGTCTTGAAGAGGATGGGTTTTGAAGACCATGAAAATTTTGAAACAAAGAAAATACACCTAAGGACCCATCATGATATGGATTTTGAAGTAAAACTGTGCAATGCTCAGAGCGTAACCCATTTTGGTTGCCAAAATTGGGAAGCACTTTGCAAAATGTATGGTTTTTATGAGGGTATGATTGTCACCATGGACTTGGTGATCCTGACATCGAGCAAGCCAATATGGACATTTGGGTCCTTGTTGATACGCTTCCCATTCCACCGCTATGTGAGTTTCTCAAACATAGTTATTAACTAATTTATATTGTTTATTTCAAAATAGTTGACAACTTATTTCCATTGACAGCTTATTTTGATTCTTCAAAGACTGTGCGGAAGATGGTAGACAAAACCCACTACACCGATGGCTCCGAATTAACTTATAAGGAGAAAAATCATCTGATCGCATTTTGTACTCTTCTTGAGGATTACAATACCTATTATCGAACTCCTCCAAATTATGGTGAATACGTGCCACTAGTGCACGTGTTGAACCACGGTAACTTCTATGGAGATACCCTGGTAAGATTATTTACTATTACGACATTCGTGCATCTTTTGCATACTTCTAAAACTAGTACATCATTGCTAACTAGGAAGTTATTACTATGTTTTTCAAGAGAAACTCCCGATGGATTGTGTGCCTCATTAGATGTATCAGAATGGTCGCCTTACAGTTCTGAACATTCTGCCAGGTAAATCTAGGGAGCTCACCTATGCATATCGGATCTCTAAAACCGGTGAACACATGCTCATCAAAGAATGGAAAAAATGTTTGGACATTCGCAAGGAGGTTCTTGGAAGTAAAATTCAGCGAAAGGCAAGAATTGGAGACACGATAATCTCCATTCTCCATAATGGAGAGTCAGGGGCTATATTGTTTTTTGCTATTTTACCTTAGAAAATGTAGTAGGTCCTAAGAGAATGTAGTAGGTCCTATGAGGTACAATGTGTTAGAGTTGATGATGAGGAGTACTTGTGATTACGACTAGTGACCAATTTGCTATGCGATGTCATTCGACCAACTTTTCGAGTAGATGATTTTTCATATAAAAAACTTTTTAATCCGAGTTCGTATGCAAAAGTTATGCCCATTTTACAAATTTCCAGAGAGATTTTGCAAATAAAGTCGAAATTCATATTTGTAAATTTTCCCAACAACTAGAGCACATATCACATGTGACACTTATTTTCTTTTATTTTTCTGACATTTTTATCATTTTCTTTTAGTTTTTTTGAACTGAAAAGGCGGTCCACAGGGGGGGTGCATTCGTTGGAATTTTTGGGCCAAGTTAGTAATGGCGCACCGTGGGAGTGGTGCGCCATTACTAGTTTTGAAAAAACAAAAAAAATGAAAAAAAATTACTAGTGGCGCACCGTGAATGTCGTGCGCCATTACTAGTTAAAACTAGTAATGGCGCACTATCCCCTGGTGCGCCATTACTAGTATTGAAAAACAATAAAAACAATTTGAAAAGAAAATTGATTTTTTTTACTAATGGCGCACCATGGCAACTAGTAATGGCGCACCATCCCTTGGTGCGCCATTAGTAGTTTTGAAAAAAAAATTGGTTACTAATGGCGCACGAGGGATGTGCTGCGCCATTAGTATTTGGACACTAATGGCGTACCAACACATGGTACACAATTAGTATATAGTAGTGGCGCACCACATGTCTGGTGCGCCATTAGTGACCATTTCATCTATAGCCCTTTTCCTAGTAGTGTGTGTCTTAAGGTGTTATTCTAGTATGAACTCTATGATAGATTGAACGAAAAGAATAGCTTCATGTTATTTTACTACGAACTCTTGAATAGATAGATCAAAAAGGATAACTTTGAGGTGGTTTCATACCCTACCATAATCTCTTCGTTTGTTCTCCGCTATTAGTGGCTTTCGAATGACTCTTTGTTTCATGTTGAGGGATAGTTATATGATCTAATTATGTTATTGTTGTTGAGAGAACTTGCACTAGTGAAAGTATGAACCTTAGGCCTTGTTTACTACCATTGCAATACCATTTACGCTCACTTTTATCGCTTGTTACCTTGCTGTTTTTATAATTTCAGATTACAAATACTTATATCTACCATCCATATTGCACTTGTATCACCATCTCTTTGCCGAACTAGTGCACCTATACAATTTACCATTGTATTGGGTGTCTTGGGGACACAAGAGACTCTTTGTTATTTGGTTGCACTTGAGAGAGAACATCTTCATCATACACCTCCCACGAATTGATAAACCTTAGGTCATCCACTTGAGGGAAATTTTCTACTGTCCTACAAACCTCTGCACTTGGAGGCCCAACAACGTCTACAAGAAGAAGGTTGTGTAGTACACATCAAGCTCTTTTCTGGCGCCGTTGCCGGGGAGGTGAGTGCTTGAAGGTATATCTTTAGATCTTGCAATCGAATCTTTTTATTCTTGTTTTATCACTAGTTAGTCTACAAAACAAAACTACAAAAAAATGGAATTGAGTTTGTCTCATACGCTTCATCTTTTTAATATCTTTCGTGAAAATGATGGAAATGTAAATTGTGCTCAAGTGCTAGAAGAAGAAATCTATAAAATGTTTGGCAATAAATCTTTGAATGATGAGCATGATTGCAATGTTATTAGTATAGATTCTTTGAATACCCATGATTCTAATGATAAGCAAAGCCACAAGCTTGCGGATGCTATGTATGATGAATATGATATTTTTTGTCCCCCAAGTTTTGATGAGCAAATTTATTATGATGAAAGCATGCCTCCTATTTATGATGATTATTGTGATGACTTGTATGCTATTAAGAATAATTGTAACCATGAAACTTGTCATCATGATTTTAGTTTTCAATTGGATTATGCCTCACATGATGATTATTTTGTTGAGATTGCTCCCACTACTATTCGTGAGAAGAAATTTGCTTATGTGGAGAGTAGTAAAATTTCTATGCAAGTAGATCATGAAAATAATGCTTTAGGTGCTGGTTATACGGTTGAATTCGTTCATGATGCTACTGAAAATTATTATGAGAGAGGAACGTATGCTTGTAGGAATTGCAATAATATCAAGTTTCCTCTCTATGTGCTTAAAATTTTAAAGTTATGCTTGTTTTGCCTTCCTATGCTAGTTAATTATTGTTCCCATAATTTGTTTTCTCACAAAATCCCTATGCATAGGAAGTGGGTTAGGCTTAAATGTGTTAGTCATATTCTTCATGATGCTCTCTTTATGTTTCAATTCTTATCCTTTTATATGAGCATCATTGAAATCATCATGCCTAGCTAGGGGCGTTAAACGATAGTGCTTGTTGGGAGGCAACCCAACTTTATTTTTGTTCCTGTTTAGTAATAAATAATTCATCTAGCCTCTGGTTAGATGTGGTTTTATGTTTTTGTTAGTGTTTGTGCCAAGTAGAACCTTTGGGAAGACTTGGGTGAGGCTATATGATCTTGCTATAAAAAAATAGAAACCTTTGCGCTCACGAGAATAGCTGCCATGTTTTACTGGAAAGTGATTTTAGGTTGATTCTTTTTGAAGATGATTAATACACAAATTCCTCAGGTCCACCAATGTATTTCAGAATTTTTGGAGTTCCAGAAGTATACGTTTGATACAGATTACTACAGACTGTTCTGTTTTTGACAGATTCTGTTTTCAATGTGTTGTTTGTTTATTTTGATGAATCTATGAGTAGTATCGGAGGGTATGAACCATAGAGAAGTTGTAATACAGTAGATATATCACCAATATAAATAAATAATGTTTTAATTACAGTACCTGAAAGTGGTGGTTTGTTTTCTTATACTAACTGAGCTTACGAGTTTTGTGCTGAGTTTTGTGTTGTGAAGTTTTCAAGTTTTGGGTAAAGATTCGATGTACTATGGAATAAGGATTGGTAAGAGCCTAAGCTTGGGGATGCCCAAGGAACCCCAAGGTAATATACAAGGACAATCAAGAGCCTAAGCTTGGGCATGTCCCGGAAGGCGTCCCCTCTTTCGTCTTCGTTCATCGGTAACCTTACTTGGAGCTATATTTTTATTTACCACATGATATGTGTTTTGCTTGGAGCGTCATTTTATTTTGTTAGTATTTTCTTGCTGTTATTTAAAATAATGTTTTTCATCTATATTTTCAATAAAAATGTCAAGGATAGCCTTTACCATGCTTATTTTGCATGTATACATGTGGCTTTTTCAAATCAGAAGGTTTACCGCTGTTGCAAAAAATCTCTAGAAAAGTCAGAGAGTTATATTATGTTGAATCTTTTTGCATATTGAGATCTGATAAATCTTTTACAGCGTAGTATTTTTCTTATAATTTTTGGAGTTAGGGAAGTATGATGAATCTTGCATTCTTTACAGACTATACTGTTTTGGCAGATTGCTGTTATGTATGCATTATTTGCACATGCTTGCTTGTTTAATGATTCTATTTGAGGATAGGAGTATTAAATATGCATTGGCATTTAGTATGAAATGTTGAATAATAATGTTAGTAATTTGTTACAGTAGAAAATTATAAGGTTTTTGCATTGTTTTATACTAACTTATCTCATGAGTTCTTGCTGAGTTTTGTGTGGATGAAGTTTTTGAGATTCAGGAAACTGAGATATAAAAGGAATTAAGGAGACACAAAATCTCAAGATTGGGGATGCCCAAGGCACCCCAAGATAATATTTTAAGAAGTCTCAAGCATCCAAGCTTGGGGATGCCCCGGTAGGCATCCCACCTTTCTTCTTGAACAATTATCGGTTAGTATCGGTTGAACTTAAGTTTTTGCTTCTTCACATGAGTTGTGCTATCCTTGCAATGCCATTTTGTTTCGTTTTTCTTGCTACTTGAATAAAATACATTAGATCTAAAATACTTAAATGAGAGAGAGTCTTCTCATAGCTATATAATTATTTAACTACTCATTGATCTTCACTTATATCTTTTTGGAGTAGTTTGTCATTTACTCTTGTGCTTCACTTATATCCTATGAGTAAATGGTTGAATGAATTGAATGTCATAAATCTGAAATTATATATGTTTCATATGCTCACCCCGTTGGGAGTAATGACTTCACATCTAAGAAGTAGAGGTAGTAAATTTATTGAAGGTTAGCAAGAATTGTATTGGTCACTTGAACAATTCATGAAAGAATATTGAAGGAATATAAATTTCACATATAGATATACTATCTTAGACATCTTCTATGATTATGAGCCCCATTAATTATTTTCGAACCTGAGCAAATTAGTTGAAGTTGGACAAGGAAGACAACGTAATGAGTTATGCTTGGGTGTATTTGTATAGAAGTTATATTGGTGTAGATCCTCCAACATGTGGTGCTTGCTATTTAGAATCCTTTGCTAGCCTAAATATCTGTACTAAGCGGGAATACTTCTTGTGCATCCAAATTCCTTGAACCAAGTTTCTTCCATGAGTGTCCACCATATTGACCTGTATGCGGTATTTACCTGCCGTTCCAAGTAAATTTGCATGTGCCAAACTCTAAACCTTCAAATAATAATCTGTTTTGTATGCCAGAATCGCTCATGTAGCGACTAGGGTCTGTCAGTATCTTCAATGCTAGGTGGGTTATTCTCACGATGAGTGGACTCCGCTCATCATTCACGAGAAAAGTGGCTGTTAACTGGGATGCCTAGTCCCATGATCAAAAGATAAAAATTAAATCAAAATAATTGCAAACAAAAACTCCCCCAGGAGTGATGTTAGTTGGAGGCACCCGTTGTTTCGGGCAAGCCATGGATTGATGACTGTTGGTGGAGGGGGAGTAAAAACTTTACCATTCTATTTGGGAACCGCCTATAATGTATGTAGTATGGAAGATATTGGGAACTCTTGGCTGTTATGTTGACAATGAGATCATACCTCTCAAAATTATTTATCTCTATTTCAAAATCGAGCTCTGGCACCTCTGCAAATCCCTGCTTCCCTCTGTGAAGGGCCTATCTTTTACCTTTCTGCAAGAGTCAGTAGTATTCCTTCTCATTCCTACCTACTCTTTAGTTGGCAAGCATCGTGTGTTGGGGAAAGATCTAAGCATATATGCCCATGCAAATATATTTGATCATGAATTATTATTGTCGACAATTATCTATATGATAAGTGAGTTGGGAGGCGAAACACTAAGCCCCTATCTTTCTCTGTGTTCGATGGATGCTATTTGTTCTAAGAATATGCTTTGAGTAGTAGCAATCATGGAAGACTACATGATAGTTGAGTATGTGGAGTTTGCTAATTCAAAGCTCTGACATAGACCCGTCCTGAAAATAAGATGAATTGCAATTGTTTGATGACTAAGAATGAAGTTTGCTAGTTTTCAAGAAAGTTTATGGTCTATGCTTTAACATGTGAATTGCTTGTTACTTGATCATGAAAAGTTTTATCAGATGAACTACTGTTATGACATATAATCATGCTAGAAAAGGTGATTGAAATTATCATTGATCAAACTTGTGCACCTGCTAATATTCACACTTCATAAATTCTTTCTTTTATCATTTACCTACTCGAGGACAAGCAGGAATTAAGCTTGGGGATGCTGATACGTCTCCAACACATCTATAATTTACGAAGCATTCATGCTATTATATTATCTGTTTTGGATGTTTATGGGCTTTATTATACACTTATATTATTTTTGGGACTAACCTATTAACCGGAGGCCCAGCCCATATTGTTGTTTTATTGCTTATTTCAGTGTTCGAAGAAAAGGAATATAAAAGGAAGTCCAAACGGAATGAAACCTTCGGGAGCGCTATTTTTGGAACGAACGTGATCCAGGAGACTTGGAGTTGAAGTCAAGGAAGCTTTGAGGTGGCCACGAGGGTTCCCCCCCCCTACTGGGCGCGCCCCCTTTCTCGTGGGCCCCTCGAGCGTCCCCTGACCAACCTCTTTCGCCTATATAAGTCCATATACCCTAAAAACATCGAGGACAACAATAGATTGGGAGTTCCACCGCCGCAAGCCTCTTTAGCCACCAAAAGTCAATCAGGGCCCTATTCCGACACCCTGCCGGAGGGGGGGATCCCTCACCGGTGGCCATCTTCATCATTCGGCGATCTCCATGACAAGGATGGAGTAGTTCACCCTCGGGGCTGAGGGTATGTACCAGTAGCCATGTGTTTGATCTCTCTCTCTCTCGTGTTCTTGACTTTGCACGATCTTGATCTATTGCGAGCTTTGCTATTATAGTTGGATCTTATGATGTTTCTCCCCCTCTACTCTCATGTAATGGATTGAGTTTTCCCTTTGAAGTTATCTTATCAGATTGAGTCTTTAAGGATTTGAGAACACTAGATGTATGTCTTGCCATTCTTATCTGTGGTGACAATGGGAAATTCACGTGATTCACTTGATGTATGTTTTGGTGATAAACTTGCGGGTTCTGTGACCTTGGGAACTTATGCATAGGGGTTGGCACACGTTTTCGTCTTGGCTCTTCGCTAGAAACTTTGGGGCACTCTTTGAAGTACTTTGTGTTGGTTGAATAGATGAATCTGAGATTGTGTGATGCATATCGTATAATCATGCCCACGGATATTTGAGGTGACAAAGGAGTATCTAGGTGACATTAGGGTTTTGATTGATTTGTGTCTTAAGGTGTTATTCTAGTATGTACTCTATGATAGATTGAACGGAAAGAATAGCTTCATGTTATTTTACTACGGACTCTTGAATAGATAGATCAAAAAGGATAACTTTGAGGTGGTTTTGTACCCTACCATAATCTGTTCGTTTGTTCTCCACTATTAGTGGCTTTGGAGTGACTCTTTGTTGCATGTTGTGGGATAGTTCTATGATTTAATTATGTTATTATTGTTGAGAGAACTTGCACTAGTGAAGGTATGAACCTTAAGCCTTGTTTCCTACCATTGCAATACCATTTATGCTCACTTTTATCGCTTGTTACCTTGCTGTTTTTATAATTTCAGATTACAAATACTTATATCTACCATCCATATTGCACTTGTATCACCATCTCTTTGCCGAACTAGTGCATCTATACAATTTACCATTGTATTGGGTGTGTTGGGGACACAAGAGACTCTTTGTTATTTGGTTGCAGGGTTGGTTGATAGAGACCATCTTCATCCTACGCCTCCCATAGATTGATAAACCTTAGGTCATCCACCTGAGGGAAATTTGCTACTATCCTACAAACATCTGCACTTGTAGGCCCAACAACGTCTACAAGAAGAAGGTTGTGTAGTAGACATCAATCACCCACCGAAGACTCTGTCTCGGGGACGAACGTAGCCGATCCTTGATGTTCCCGCACGTGTGTGTGGTTTCTGAGGCACGTTCCACATCAAGGAGGTGTGTTGCTTATTGAAATAGCACACCACTCCTGCATGCATATGCATGGGCCACACACATGTAGGGGTGGCCTCCCCCCTCGGGCGGTCTCTAGACCGAGCACCCATCCGGTGGCCCCAACGGTCTAGGGCGTTGTTTGGCACCGAGAGGGGGTAGGCCATGGGGAATAACTGCTTCTTCGTGTTAGTGCATTTCATCGCGAGATGACAGACCAAGTCTAGCTCGTTCTGTCATGGGATCACCCAGCAAAGACTCTGTTTCGGGGACGAATGCAGCCTGTCCTTGACGTTCCCACCCGTGTGTGTGGTTTGTGAGGCACGTGCCACGTCAAGCAGGTGCATTGCTTATTCAAATAGCACACCACCCCTGCATATGCATGGTCCACACGCATGTAGGGGTGCCCTCCCCCTGGACGGTCTCTAGATAGAGCACCCATCCGGTAGCCCCGGCGGTCCAGGGCGTTGATCGGCACCGAGAGGGTCTAGTCCATTGTGAATAACTGCTTCTCCGTGTTAGTACATGTCATCGCGAGATGATAGACCAAGTCTAGGCCTGTTCTTCGAGATAGTCTATGGGTATCGAGAGGGAATGTGTCCGGTTTTGTGTAGGAAGTGCGGGTCCTGTTGCTCCATTGGCCTCGAAACTTCTTGTGCTCTCAAAGGAGGCCATCACATGTATATGCTTGGGCTATCCTATGGCCCCTGCGGTCTAGGAAGTTGACCGACACCGAGAGAGAGGGTAGGCCATGGTCATCAACTGCTTCTTCTCATGTTTATTACTTTACACTCCTTAAAGTTCTCTCGAGGTGCCGGTCTAGAAAGTTGACCGACACCAAGAGACACTACTAGGGAAAAGCCTAGCAACAGCGCGGGTTCTAGGTATGTCAGTAGTGCGGGGGTCGGCGCTACTGATAAGGCGCTACAGCTAACCTGTAGCAGCAGCGCGTGTACTCCCGCGCTACTGCTATACAAGTGTAGCAGCAGCGTGTTGTATGGAAGCTCGCTACTGCTAATAGCTGTAGCGCACTTTTCTCGGACGCGCTACTGCTACTGTCATGCTGCTGGTAACTTTTCTCCACTCGTTACTGTATTTTTTTTCCTTCATATTTGTTTTGTATTTGAACATGCTTTATACAAGAATCTTTAGCACATACAGATGTCATCATCATACACATACAAATGGCTGCGAGACCACAAATGTAATCATATCATATACATACAAATAGTCTCATCATAATCATCATGCAACACAAAGTGGTATCTCGTCATCATCTCGAAAATAGCGATACATGCAAGTCTCGAATATTTGCAACTACAATGTCATCCATCGAAACAATAATATACGCGAGAAGAGCTATCACTATGAGTGAGAGAGGAACTATGCAGTACATGAGGCGGCGGTTACGAGTCCTCTCTCGCGCTAGCGTGAACCTCAAGTAACTAGCTTCTCCTTCTTGTCTGCTTTTGAATCCTTTATGGCTGGCGCCCGAGACCCCATTCACTTGCGCCTGACACTCAGTCCACTCGTTGTACACCCCCGGAACCTTCCCTTTGTACACGACATAGCACTTCCATCTCACCATCAAGAAGCTAGGTACCTGTTAGAGATGCATCTTCATCAAGAGGATGTACAATCATATGCAACAAAATATACTAAAGCAACACGAAAAAAAGGGTTAGCAACTGGATGCAACATACAATACGCAAACTAATTAACTAGAGGTACGCAGGTCATCATACCCAAACTAACAAAGTAGCGTTACGCAAGTTTGGTAGGGATCGTGTACATCGCAAAGTTTCATCGCTACAGGAAATATACAAGTTCAACCGACACATATCATCATCGGCATCATAAATCACTAGAAGTTCCATCCTTCCATATCATCGAGGATGGACCCTAGCTTCTTGAATGGCGTGAGGTCATGACGTTGCTTGCCTATGCGAGTTCGTACGTCAGCTCGCGATATAGGGCCGTGGTGGAACATCCCCTTCTCATCGACGACTTCTTTCATGATGATCCTCGCAATGTCCCTTTGGATGCGAAAGAAGTCATATCTAAGTTCATAATCTGCTTCTCCATGAGATTCTACCCACTTGTGGATATGATCATTATTTCTGTTTGTGATGCGAAGCTTTTGGTGATCCGTGCTGAACTCAATCATGAGATGGAGGATGTAGAATCCATCTTTCTTGCTTGGTTTTGGGACATGGATGCAACAAAAGTTATTTTTATGCGCGAAACCCATCTTCTTGTTCCTCTGTTTCCTGATCTTCATGTGGCCACCTCTAATGCTGAAGCCTTGGAGAGCATCATCTAGAATATTCATTATGTGGGTGTAGTCCTTCTTCTCGTAGTCTCTGGAAGGGTCGAAATACACGGCGTGGGAGACTCGCGGGTAAAGAACAATAAGGAAGGCGCGCACGTTGCTGCGGGGAAAAGACACCTCAAATTATTCTCCATATTAGCAAGAAGGAATGATTGAAATGAACGAAAGGGTTTTCCGGAACTAACTTACTTTGGATGATAAGGCATGAGGACAATTTCCTGGTCCTTATTCTGTACCATGAAGTTTTCGAGATACTCCATAGCAGTTTCAGGCTCCAAGTCGCCGAGACTCAAGAAAGACTCATGCATGTAGTACGGATCCGTCACACAGATTTGCGAGACTTCTTCTCTCTTCATGAAGGAGCTCATATGTAGCGCAAAAAGGTGGACGATTGTAAAATCGAGCCGCCTTGTTAGAAACATCTCAAAGATATGGTCAAACCGTAGGAAGAACACCTCCGCGGTCGATGTGTCGATGTAACACTTCCCCTCAGGCACACGAGCTGTGTAGGTCGGATATCTTGGATCCTTTGAGGCTAGTAGGCTTTTCTCAGTCAACAACACATGGTCGTGCAGTCTCCTGAGTGCCTCCAGCGGTTTCGGCGGTAGCATCGGCTCGCCCGTGAGATCGAAAATGGCCGCACCTTTCACAGGTACACACTCTTCAGAATCCATCGTCTGGCTGCTATGTGCACTGGCTTGTTTGGAGGCAGCTCTCTTCCCCGGTCTCTTCTTCTCCTTTTTCTTGGGCACACCTTCCAGACCCTTCCTTAACCCCTGCACCAGTGTTGTTGGGCTAAGCACTGTACGACCCCTGGCTAGTTGAGCCTGTGTTGAGGCGACATGTTCAAGCATGTCCTGTGAGGATTTCATGAAGAGAGACTTCTTGCAATCCCTGCTACGACCTTCTTGCCTGGTAAGATCATCCATATCCTGATTAGCATGCTGATAGCCCAATTTGTCATATGGTTGACTCATCATATCTAAGTCACAGTCATATGCGTTTGTATTGGGGAAAGCCATTGGGTCGACCTCTGTCTCATCATCCATTCTCTGTTCTACAAGACCGATTACATCACCCAGTACTATTACGCCCCCTTCATCACGTCGTCCGCCGCTCTCACCCGACACTACAAGAGCTGGTAATTGCGTAGGCGGGGTGGTGGTCTCCGCACATGCTTGTTGATGTGTGGTTATTGGTGTGCTCTTAGCCGGCTCCAGATGAAGAAGATTCTTCGGCCATAGCAGCACCCAACCCTTGCACCTTCCAATCCGTGGCGAGGTCTCGTCGTCCTCTCCCACATACCGTAGTGGAGGACGCAAATACTCCTGCCTCGATTTCACACTGGACAAGTTAACCCTGAAGTGCCTAGCGGGGATTGGCTGGTTGTGGAACGTGGGTTGCAATGGATTCATTATCACCCCCTTTCCCATGTCCACCTTCTAGCCTTTGATCAAGTAGAGTATGGTGTACGGGGTTTCGTCGGCCTGCAAACACATGTCTGTGGCATAAAACATCCGAAAGGCAACTAAAATGGAATATTCTATACATATATATATGTTGGTGCGACATGTAATTACCGTGAGGGCGTCGAGACCAGCCAAAGACGAAGGCCCACCTAGCGCTCCAGAGACTGAGGACGGGTTGCTATGAGCGGGAGCGAGTGCGAGAGGAGGCCTGGTTGCATGAGCAAGTGATGGTGCGGTGGTGTTGTTGTTCACGGAGTTGCTCACGATGAAACTGGGCAACGGGAAATCATGTACCATCTTGTCTGGATTTTCCTTCGTCCAGTTGATGATAGCTGGAACCAACTTAGTAGCAAAATCATTTCTGCAGGCAGTTACAGCTGCATTGACTGCCTCCTGTAGCAACTCAGTTTTCTCCTCAGCTGTTTTTTTCGCGTCCTGAACTACTTTTTTCTCGACCACAAGCTTCACCTTCTCGTCGATGTCTGCCTGACTGAACTTCCTTTTCTGCTTCTTGGCCTCCGGGCCCTCGTTATAAAACACCTTCCACGTGGTGGCGTCTCCAGCGCCGTGCACCCGACCATATTGCAGTCGCTGGCCCAAAGGGAGTCCCTCAAGTTCGTTCCAGGCCCGGTTGAGAGGGGTGTCCCACTTGGGCCTCATCGGAGAACTAGGGCTTTCGGCTGCAAGCTGGTGTTGCTTCTCCTGCAGAAGGAACGTGAACCATTTAGGAATGTGTAGTCCACTAGATCTGGAGCTAAATGTAAGGTGGTAAAAGAATAACTACTAGTAGTCTAATCAATATCCTCGTGATCTGGTCTCCGTGTAAAAAACCTTCTTTTCCTTGTCGCACTTGTAGCGGGCCCTGATGAAGTCACACTCCAAGGGGTTGGTGAACTTCATGAAGGGGTCTGGGATACCCGCGGCTTCACGTTCCGCGTCCTCCTTATCCCATATGGGCCTTTAACCGAGGTAGCCACGGCTTCCGAGGCGATGCTTCCTCGTGTTCCTTTGCTGAAGGCTCTTGAATTTTGCAGCCTTAGCCTTGGCTACCTCGGTAGCGCAAGTGTCCTTGAAATTTTCGAACTCCTCTTTCATAAGTGTCGGATTTTCCTCTAGAATCTTGGACAGGGGTTCATCAGCATCAATAGCTCATTTCACCCTCCCTTTCCAAGAGGCCAAATCATTGCTGAACATGCTCATGGCGTGATTGTTAATCTTTTTCATCTTCGGATCATCCCACGGTTGTTCTATGTTGGTCGGGGAACTTGATAAAAAAGCACTCATCTCCCCGGTAATGGCGCCAGAAAAGAGTTTGATGTCTACTACGCAACTTTCTTCTTGTAGACGTTGTTGGGCCTCCAAGTACATAGGTTTGTAGGACAGTAGCAAATTTCCCTCAAGTGGATGACCTAAGGTTTATCAAACAGTGGGAGGCGTAGGATGGAGATGGTCTCTCTGAAGAAACCCTGCAAATTAAATAACAAAGAGTCTCTCGTGTCCCCAACACACCCAATACAATGGCAAATTGTATAGGTGCACTAGTTCGACGAAGAGATGGTGATACAAGTGCAATATGGATGGTAGATATAGGTTTTTGTTATATGAAATTATAAAAACAGCAAGGTAGCTAATGATAAAAGTGGGCGTAAACGGTATTTCAATGCTAGGAAACAAGGCCTAGGGTTCATAGTTTCACTAGTGCAAGTTCTCTCAACAATAATAACATAACTGGATCATATAACTATCCCTCAACATGCAACAAAGAGTCACTCCAAAGTCACTAATAGTAGAGAACAAACGAAGAGACTATTGTAGGGTATGAAACCACATCAAAGTTATCCTTTCTGATCGATCTATTCAAGAGTCCGTAGTAAAATAACACGAAGCTATTCTTTCCTTTCGATGTATCATAGAGTTCGTACTAGAAAAACACCTTAAGACACAAATCAACCAAAACCCTAATGTCACCTAGATACTCCAATGTCACCTCAAGTATCCATGGACATGATTATATGATATGCATCACACAATCTTAGATTCATCTATTCAAACGAACACAAAGTAATTCAAAGAGTGCCCCAAAGTTTCTACCGAAGAGTCAAGAGGAAAACGTGTGCCAACCCCTATGCATAAGTTCACCAGGTCACGGAACCCGCAAGTTGATAACCAAAACGTACATCAAGTATATCACGTGAATATCCCATTCTCACCACAGATAAGCACATGCAAGACATACATCAAGTGTTCTCAAATCCTTAAAGACTAAATCCGATGAAATAACTTCAAAGGGAAAAATCAATCCATTACAAGAGAGTAGAGGGGGAGAAACATCATAAGATCCAACTATAATAGCAAAGCTCGCGATACATCAAGATCGTGCCAAATCAAGAACACGAGAGAGAGAGATCAAAAACATAGCTATTGGTACATACCCTCAGCCCCGAGGGTGAACTACTCCCTCCTCATCATGGAGAGCATCGGGATGATGAAGATGGCCACCGATGATGGATCCCCCCTCCGGCAGGGTGCCGGAACAGGGTCCTGATTGGTTTTTGGTGGCTATAGAGGCTTGAGGCAGCGGAACTCCTGATCTATTGTGCTCCTGGATGTTTTCGGGGTATATGGAAATATATAGGCGAAAGAAGTCGGTTAGGGGAGCCACAAGGGGCCCACGAGGGTGGGGGCGCGCCCAGGGGGTAGGGCGCGCCCCTGACCCTCGTGGCTACCTTGAAGCTTCCCAGATGTCTACTCCAAGTCTGCTGGATTGCTTCCGTTCCAAAAATAACTCTCCCGAAGGTTTCATTCCGTTTGGACTCCGTTTGATATTCCTTTTCTGCGAAACACTGAAATAGGCAAAAATAACAATTTGGACTGGGCCTCCAGTTAATAGGTTAGTCCCAAAAATAATATAAAAGTGTATAATAAAGCCCATTAAACATCCAAAACAGATAATATAACAGCATGAATACTTCATAATTTATAGATATGTTGGAGACGTATCAGCATCCCCAGCGTAATTCCTGCTCATCCTCGAGTAGGTAAATGATAAAAGAAAGAATTTATGAAGTGTGAATTCTAGCAGGTGCACAAGTTTGGTCAATGATAATTTCAATCACCTTTTCTAGCATCATTATATGTCATAATAGTAGCTCATCTCGTAAAAAAATTCATGATCAAGTAACAAGCTATTCACATGTTAAAGCATAGACCATAAACTTTCTTGAAAACTAGCAAACTACATTCTCATTCATCAAACAATTGCAATTCATCTTATTTTCAGGAAGTGTCTATGTCAGAGCTTTGATTTAGCAAACTCCACATACTCAACTATCATTCAATCTTTCACAATTGCTAACACTCATGTGATATTTATGGGTTCAAAGTTTTAATCGAACACATAGAAAGATAGGGGATTATAGTTTCGCCTCCCAACCTTTTACCTCAAGGGAAATGTCAACAATAATAATTTATGAACGCCTACATCCAAGTGGATAAATATGTCCAGATCACCCCAAGACAAAGTTCTTGCCAAAGGAAAAAGTGTAAAAAGGAAAGGCATTGATCACCATGACTCTTGTATAAGGGTAGAAGACAGAAGTAAAAGATAGGCCCTTCGTAGAGGGAAGCAGAGGTTGTCATGCGCTTTTATGGTTGGTTGCACAAAATCTTAATGCAAAAGAACGTCACTTTATATTGCCGCTTGTGATAAAGACCTTTATTATGCAGTCCGTCGCTTTTATTTCTTCCCTATCACAAGTTCGTATAAAGCTTATTTTCTTCGCACTAATAGATCATACATATTTAGGGATCAATTTTTATTGCATGCACCGATGAAATCTTACTTGAAGGATCTTACTCAATCCATAGGTAGGTATGGTGGATTTCTACTTGGTGCAAAGAATTTCGCTAACATGGGAGGGAAAGGCAAGCTCAACATGTTGGATGATCCAAGACAATATAACTTTTCAGATATAGGAAAACATAACCCATTAAGTTGTCTTCCTTATCCACCATCAACCTTTTATCATATCATATTTTAAGGAGTGCTCACAATTACAAAAGATGTCCAAGATAGTATATTTATATGTGAAATCTCTCTTCCTTCAATATTCTTTCATGAATTGTTCAAGTGACCAATACAATGTTTGCTAACCTTCAATAAATTTACCACCTCTACTTCTTATATGTGAAGTCATCACTCCCCATGGGATAAGAGTATGAAACATATATAATTTCAGATTTATGATATTCAATTCATTCAACCATTTACTCATAGGATATAAGTGAAGCACACGAGTAAATGAAAAAATACTTCCAAAAAGATATAAGTGAAGATCAATGAGTAGTTAAATAATTATGTAACTATGTGAAGACTCTCTCTCATTTAAGAATTTCAGCTCTTAAGTACTTTATTCAAACAGCAAGCAAAACAAAATAAAACAACATTTCAAGGATAGCACACATCATGTGAATAAGCAAAAACTTAGGTTCAACCGATACTAACCGATAATTGTTGAAGAAGAAAGGTAGGATGCCTACCGGGGCATCCCCAAGCTTAGATGCTTGAGGCCTATTGAAATATTATCTTGGGGTGCCTTGGGCATCCCCAAGCTTGAACTTTTGTCTCTCCTTAATTCCTCTCATATCACGGTTTTCCTAAATCTGAAAAACGTCATCCACACAAAACTCAACAAGAACTCGTGAGATAAGTTAGTATAAAACAATGCAAAAAACCTTATAATTTTCTACTGTAACAAATCAATAAAATTATTATTCAACATTTCATACTAAATGTGTCTTCATATTTAATACTCCTATCCTCAAATAGAATCATTAAACAAGCAAACATAAGCAAACAATGCAAACATAACAGCAATCTGCCAAAACCTTATAGTCTGTAAAGAATGCAAGATTGATCATTCTTCCCTGACTACAATAATTATGAGAAAAATACTACAAGATTTAGCAGATCTCAATATGCAATAAAATTCAATATTATATCATTCTCTGACTTTTCTACGGAATTTTTGCAACAGCGGTAAACTTTCTGTTTTGAAACAGCAACATGTATTCTTGCAAAATAAGAATGATAAACGCTATCCTTGACATTTTTATTGAAAATATAGATGCAAAACATTATTCTAAATAACCGCAAGAAAATACTAACAAAATAAAATGACGCTCCAAGCAAAACACATATCATGTGGTAAATAAAAATATAGCTCCAAGTAAATTACCGATGAACGAAGACGAAAGAGGGGATACCTTCCGGGGCATCCCCAAGCTTAGGCTCTTGCCACTCCTTATTCTGTAGTCCATCGAATCTTTACCCAAGGGCGTGGAACGTGAAGCTGGATGACAGCCTGATCACACTCGGCTTCGAGCAGTGTCCGTCAGAGCATGCCGTGTACATGAGGGGCACATGAAGCTCACTGCTGCTCGTCGGGGTGTACGTGGATGATCTCATCATCACCGGCGTGAGCATGGAGGAGATCACGACTTTCAAGCTGCAGATGACCAAACTATTCCGCATGAGTGATCTGGGGAAGCTTAGTTTCTACCTTGGCATTGAAATACATCAGCAGCCCGACCGGATCACGCTCTGTCAGACAGCATACGCCAAGCGTCTGTTGGAGCAGGCTGGGCTGTCAGACTGCAACTCTCTCAGCATGCCGATTCAACAAAGATTGAAGCTGAGCAAAGACGGCGTCGGGGACGAAGTCGATGTAACATACTACCGGAGCATCATCGGAGGTTTGCGGTACCTGACGCATACACGGCTAGACATAAGCTTTGCAGTGGGATATCTGAGCAGGTTCATGGAGGCCCCCGCTGCAGATCATTACGCCGCGGTGAAGAACCTGCTGTGCTATGCAAGCGCGGGAGCGGTGAGCCGAAGCTGGGACGCTGGAGTATGGATGCGTATGCAAGCGCGGGAGCGGTGAGCCAAAGCTGACAGGGTTCAGTGACACCGATCATGCCGGGGACATTGTTTATCGGAAAAGCACAACTGGCACTTTCTTCTTCCTCGGTGAAATCCCCGCCAGCAACGGGTGGTGGCCATTTCCTCGTGCGAGGCTGAGTATGTTGCTGCCACTACTGCTGCGTGTCAAGGGATTTGGCTGGCACGGCTCCTCGGCGAGATGCTGAACATGGAGACAGTGCCACCAAAACTGTTCATCGACAACAAATCGGCGATCTCTCTGTCGAAGAATCCCGTCTTCCACGAGCGGAGCAAGCACATCGACATTTGGTACCATTTCATTCGGGAGTGCGTGGAGGAAGGGAAGATCGACATCGACTACGTTCAAACCAATGACCAACTTGCTGATACTCTGACGAAAGGACTTGGATGACTGGCGTTCCAGGAGATGAGGAGGAGGATCGGCATGACTGAAGTTCTTAGGAAATAAACCAGCCACGACAAGATTAGGGGGTGATTTGTTGACAACTTAATCTAGTTGTTGGTAGCAGTAGCTTAGAAGCTTTCTTTCCCTAGTTTTCAGCAAAGTTCAGTAGGCACAAGCCGCCCCTGTGCGTGCCGTGCATGTAGGGCAAAGGACCCGGTCTTGGTGCTCGTGGGATGGCGCGAGCGTGTGCCAGATCGTGGAGCCGAGGTAGGATCGCTACCGGCCACCATTTCTTTCCCTGTAACAAAATAAGTAGAGAATGAGAAAGATAGAAAAGGTCGCAATGTTTTACGCGACGCAAAACCCCTAGTGTTCATCTCTCCCGGAGTGAAATCGAGAGACTAGGGATTCCTGACAGAATTTCTTTTACCTCCCAAAATGCTCTCAGGACTTGTATACTAGAGGATGGAAGCGAAGCAGTGCAACCTATACCGCTGGCGATTTTATCGCCAAATTGGAGCAGTATAGATTGGTGGCCACCATTAGATTTAACAAATGGATGGCCAGTATTTATCCCCGGGTACCATAAAAGAGCTCTCAAGCCAGCAGAAGTGGAAGTAGCGGTCCGGGAAGGGGGTCTCCTGGAGCCTGCACTGGGCGCACATCTTGGTATAATAGACACAGGAGTAGATCCACTTGCACTGCCACCCCGCAGCACCCCCAACGCCATGTACAGCACCGCGCCGGCGCCGCTCGCCATGGCCATATTTTGTACTGTGGTGGTCAAGGTGTTTAGAGAGTACTTGATAGAACCAACTATCGCAGACATCGAAGGGCTCCTAGCACTATCAAAAAGCAAGAGGGTGTCCATGTACGCTCGGATCCTTGGATTGCATGCACTGAAAATGGAAGAACTGCTCATATGCTCAAAAAAGGCAATATCAAGACCATTGTAAGAAGCCCACATCATTGTTAAAATAGTTGCATCGACCGTTGGATTTCACACTCTTTCTTTAGCTTGCCCGGGTCACATAATGACATCAACATTCTGATGTGGTCTTCATTGCTCGCTAGGTTGACTATGGGACTAGCTTCCCTGCAACTATACCAGCAATGTTCATGACTACCACATCAGCTACTATCTTTGTGATGATACCTATCCTTCGTGGGCGACCTTCGTGAACACCATCTTTGAGCCAAAGGGTAGAAAGAATCTCACTTTGCCCAAAGACAAGAAGAAGCTAGAAAATATGTGGAGAGGCATTTGGAGTGCTCCAAGCCTGTTTTGCAGTTGTTGGAGTACCTAAAAAAATATGAGATACAGAGCCGTTGTGGATGGCGATGACAGCTTGTGGTCATGCACAACATGATTGTGGAGGATGAGGGTATGGCATTTTGCATTGGTCTGGATTTTGAGCGGATGGGTGATCCTGTCAAACCTCCACCACCGGATCCACTGACATTTTAGGATTTCAATCAAATGCATCAACATATTCGGCATCAAGGAATTCATGAGTAGCTTCGGAATGATTTGATTGAGAATATGTAGACGCTTCAAGGGACAACTAGAACATATGTCGGACAAAGTTGAATTTAAATTGGAACAATTTTATTTAAAAACTTTCACTAGTAGAAAAGGGGGCAATGGTCCAGGACGGGTCAGCCCATTAGTCCAGGTTCAGTCCAGAACCGGGACCAATGGTGGTATTGTATCCGGTTTGTGAGCCCCGGGGGCCGGCCGGGCCACGTGGGCCATTGGTCCCGGTTCGTCTGGACCTTTTGGTCCCGGTTGGTGGGACGAACCGGGACCAATGGGCCTCGCTCCTGGCCCACCACCATTTGCCCCGGTTGGTGGGACGAACCGGGACCAAAGGCAGCCCATTAGTCCCGGTTGATGGCACGAAGCGGGACTAAAGGGTTGGTCCTTGTTACGGTCAGAGTTTAGTCCCACCTCGCCAACCGAAGGGCTCTCACACCCGTTTATAAGCCCCTCCCTCTCTGCCTTGTTGAGCTCCTCTCAAAGTGAAAATAGATGCCCTTATACAGGGAATTTGACCTAAATTCATATTGAATTTCTCTGAAGTTAGTAGAAATTTATTATGAATTTAGGTCTAATTTTCTCCATAAGCGCATCTATGCTCATTTTGTTAGTAAAGTTAATCACAACTATTTTTTCTTCTATTTATTTCTGAGTAGTTTTTTATATAGTTTTTTTCTTTTTCTGCTATATTTATTTTTTTCTATTTATTTCTGAGTTGTAATAGGTCTTTAAAAATAAAAAAGAGGCGCACTGCTTGTTAATTAGCTTCAAGCCTTTCGGAATAGTGTAAACTGCACTGCACATAGCTCCGTGCAGTCTACCCTATTCCTCAAGGCTTAAATCTAAGCAACGTGCATGTTAGCATTGAGCCTCTTCTGCATCGTCTCTGGCACTCAGGGCTTATAAACCGCTGCGAGTGCCTCTCGCTTGGCGAGGTGGGACTAAAAAATAGCTGCAGAAAGAATCAACTAAAAAACTCTTTTACCGGTTCATGGCACGAACCGGTACTAAAAGGTGCTCGTGGGGCACCAGCCTTAAAACCTGTACCAAATAAAATACCTTTGTAACAGCCTTAGAACTGGTACCGAAGGAATCAACTAAAAAGCTTTTATAAACCTCTAGTATTATTGAAACTAAAATTATATAGAATTTTGTTACAAACTTTAATAGCAAAAAGGATTATCATAAAAGAAAATAAATAAGTAATTAGAATTCTGTTCAAAACATTAAAAGCAAAAAGAATTATCATAAAAGAAAATAAATAAGTAATTAAAATTCTGTTCAAAACATTAAAAACAAAAAGAATTATCATAAAAGAACATAAGTAAGTAATTAGAATTTTGTTACAAACTTTAATAGCAAAAACAAATATCATAAAAGAAAATAAATAAGTAATTAGAAAGATTATAATTATCTGAGCTAAAAGAAAAAATAAAAAAGCAAAAATCAAAAGAAAATAAATAATTCAAAGCAATAAATAAAATAATTAAAATAAAAAAGTGTCACCTAAAGGGCTACCACGGCCTGCATATGACTAGAAACCCCACAATGAGCCAGGATTCAGGCCCACAACAGGCCCAATAGGCCCACAGGCACATATAGTGAGTTTAGGCCCATAAGCCTGCATTTCAGAGGAGCTCGAGAAGGCAGCGGGACTGGGGATTATAAACCACCCTTGAGCTCCCTCAGCTAGCGAGGTGGGACTAAACTTTCGTGCCGCGACGCGGGCACCATAGAGCCTTTAGTCCCGGTTGGTGGCACCAACAGGAACTAAAGGGGTGCATTGGTACCGGAAGGGTTGGGTGGGCACCAATCGGTACCAATGCACCCCCTTTAGTCCCTGTTGGTGCCGCCAACCGGGACCAAAGGCCTATGCTTCCCGCCCTTTGGGCTGCTGAAAAGAGGCATTTGGTCCCGGTTGGTGCCACAAACCGGGACTAAAGAGTGGCATTGGTCACGGTTAGTGCCACAAACCGGGACCAATGCCTTTGCTATATAAGTAGCACTTAGGAAAATTTCAGAAACCGCCCATCCCCACTTCAATCTCTTCTCCGGCCGGTTCTCTCCCCCGATGGCGGCGAATCCATCTCCCCGGTCCGTCCCGCGCCGCCCCGTCCCGCGCCGCCCCGACGCCGTCTCCGCGTCGCCCCGGCCCGCGCCGCCCCGACGCCGCCCCGCCCGCCCCGGCCCGCGCCGCCCCCACGCCGTCGCCGCCCCGCCCCGACGCCTTTGCCGCCCCGCCTGCCCCGCGCCGCACCTCACCGTCGCCGTCGCCGTCGCCGTTGCTGTGAGCAACTAATTTAATTTGACGTTAGTAGTAGTTAATTTGGATGTGTAGTTAGTTTTGTTAGATTTTTTTTGTAGTTTATAGATTTTTTGTTAGATGTGTAGTAATTTAGATGTGTAGTTCATAGATTTTTCTGTTAGATTTTTTATATTGTGTAATTAATTTGTTCATATTGTGCTAGATTGTTTTATGATTTTTTCTGTTGTAATTTAGATATCAAATATTTATGATTTGTTTCTGTTGTAATTTAGATGTCAATTTTTTTCATATTGTGTAAGTAATTTAGATGTCAAATTTTTATGATTTTTTTTTGTTCATAGAATTTTTATGATTTTTTCTGTTTTAATTGTGTTCATAGAATTTTAATGATTTTTTTGTAGTTCATTGATTTTTTGTTAGACGTGTAGTTCATAGATTTTTCTATTAGATTTTTTTTCATATTGTGTAATTAATTTGTTCATATTGTGTTAGATTTTTTATGATTTTTTATGTTGTAATTTAGATGTCAAATTTTTATGATTTGGTTCTGTTGTAATTTAGATGTCAATTTTTTTCATATTGTGTAAGTAATTTAGATGTCAAATTTTTATGATTTTTTTCTGTTCATAGAATTTTTATGATTTTTTTCTTTTCTAATTTTGTTCATAGAATTCTAACGATTTTTTGTAGTTCATTGATTTTTTTATTAGATGTGTAGTTCATTGATTTTTTTTCATATTGTCTAATTAATTTGTTCATATTGTGTTAGATTTTTTATGATTTTTTTCTTTTCATAGAATTTTTATGATTTTTTTCTATTCTAATTTTGTTCATAGAATTTTAATGATTTTTTGTTCATAGTATTTTTTTTGTCAATTTATAGTAAGTGCTTAGTAGTTGAACTAGTTGATTTAATTAATAAAACTACTTTATTTAACTATATATAGAAGTAGTTCCCGCATCGATGTCGACGATGCCTATCCCGCATCCTCGTTGTCGTCGACTCGGTGTGGTGGAGGCCTGCTCGATCAGGGCCATGTTCGGGACTGGGCTCCGCTGGGCTGGTATTGGGAGGTGCTACCTTATGGGGGACGTAGGTTGGTGAGGAGGCAGCCCGTTGTTGACCCGATCCTTGTTTGGTGGCGGTCGCGTGGGCCAGTGACGGTGCCGAGGCTTCCGGACACGGCGGAGGTGGTACGTCACCGTGTCAGCGAGGAGGACGAGCACGCCCATCGCTACATGGTTGCGTTGGAGGGAAGGTTCGACAATACCTGGCAGGTTCTTCAGGGATCTCACTGGAGCTATGATCCTGTGATCGTTCCTTATCTTTAGGTGTCCACCGCCCGCGACGTACCCATCGGGCGCTATGGTTCTAGCTGTATTTTAATTAGCGATGCTATATGTATGATAGTATTCGAGGAGTATTCGATGATGTACGGACACAAGAGATGATGTACTTTCGGTTATAATTGAATGCATGCTAATTTGAATACTACTTTATTTTACGATTTGGTTTTGCTTATTGAATGCTCATATTGGAAAAGTATTCCTACTTTGAATGCTAAAATTGAAGAGTACTCTATGCAGAAATCTAGGAGCCCCCTCCATCATCCACGCCGTCGTGGGGGTAGCTTCTCCTTCATTCCCGTGTGCTAGACAATTTGTTGTAATAATGCACTTGGGAATGAAAGGAGAAGCTACGTACCATCACCGATAGTCAACCCGTGATTAATAATAATGATTTAATTTAGGTTTTTTAGTACATATATTTAATATTTGAATTATGAACTTAGGCCGGAAATGTCGTACTCGGACGATGAAAACCGCCCGGGGGAGTGCGACTGGTGCCACGACGACTGAGGTATGTGCGACAGGTTCATTGAGCTGGACGAAGATTGGTGCTTCAGCATTAAGCTCGAGGAGACCTTCGATGTTCATACGGTACACAACGACGACAATAGTTTTTTTTCGTAATTAAGCACGACTTCAACTATTTTAATGTGTATTTTTCATCTTTTCCAATTCGACTAGCTTATCCCATGCTATGCAAGACGCTATGTCTTGGAGAGGATGCGTTTTGAAGACCATGAAAGTATGGAAACCAAAAAAATTCTCCTAAGGACCCATCATGGTGTGGATTTTCAAGTAAAGTTGTACAATGCTGAGAGTGTAACCCATTTTGGTTTCAAAAATTGGGAAGCACTTTGTAAGATGTATGGTTTTGATAAGGGTATGCTTGTCACCATGGATCTTGGTGATCCTACAATCCAACAAGACAATATGGGCATTTGGGTCCTTGTGGATACACCTCCAATTCTTCCCCAATGTGAGCTTAACATAGTTATTAAGTAATTTATATTGTTTATTTCAAAATAGTTGACAACTTGTTTCCATTGACACCTTATTTTCATTCTTCAAAGAATGTGCGGAAAATGGTAGACAAAACCCACTACACTGATGGCTCCGAATTAACTTATAAGGAGAAAATCATTTGATCGCATTTTGTACTGATCTTGAGAATTACAATGTCTACAATCGAACTCCTCAACATTATGGTCAATACGTGTCACTAGTGCACGTGTTGAACTACGGTAACTACCATGGAGATACCTTGATAAGATTTTTTACTATTACAACATCCCTGCATCTTTTTTTAAATACTTCTAAAACTAGTAAATCATTTCTAACTACGAAGTTATTACTATGTTTTTCAACAGATAATCCCGAATGATTGTGTGCCTATCTGATGTATACGCACGGTCACCTTGATGTTTTGAACATACAACGAGGTTGTCCTACGTATCTCAATTGTCCATACCGGATTTCTAAAAGAAGTGGAGACATGACAATCAAAGAATGGAACAAATGTATGGACAGTCGTAAGGAGCTTCTTGCAAGCAAAAGGAGGCGAAGCGCAAGAATTGGAGACAAGATGATCTCCATTCTTCATAATGGAGAGTCAGGTTCTATATTGTTTTATGCTATTTTACCTTAAGGGTGTTTAGGTCCTACCTGATACTGATGACCATGTGCTAAGAACAATTATGTAGGGTTGGGTTCGATGACTATGAGGAGGATGATCATATGACTTGTTATTAATAACGAGTAGAAGTTGTATGATGATGCATGATTAGTAGAACTTGTTATTATATATATCAGCGGGTGAAATGAACATAGCAGTATAAGAGTGGACACTTCTCTCTATTAGCTACCTAATAACAACCTAAAATTAACCCCCCAAACCCCTAAACCAACAAAAAAAATTTAAAAGAAAAACCTCAGCTGCTGACACGTGGAAGCCTTTTGGTCCCGGTTCATGTCACCAACCGGGACCAAAGGCCCCCTTGCCTGGGCTGCTCGCAGTGGCCACGTGGAGGCCCATCTGTCCCGGTTCGTGTTAGAACCGGGACTAAAGGGTGGAGGCATTAGTCACGACCCTTTAGTCCCGGTTGAAAAACCGGGACTAAAGGCCCTTACGAACCGGGACTGATGCCCCCTTTTCTACTAGTGTTTATATTTTGATTGTAATTTATATTTCAACTATTGTTCGACTGGAATATTTCCATGCTATTTATGGATGAGTTGTGTTACACCTATAGTTATTTGGGGTGCCTCGAAGATAGGAAAAAACCGGACCGACATTTGGTGCACAGGGTTGGAACGTTGGCTCCCCTATCGGTATCCGCGCATGTTTGCTGTGTATGTTTCCGTGTTCTGCGTTCGAGCTGCCCCTGTGATATCGATGTTTTAAAGCAAATAGATACCACTACTGCAAACGAAACAACGCTTATTTGTAATTTAGTGTGTCGAAGAGGAATATAAGATAACTAGCACAAATGCATCTAAAACTGTAACGTTATTAAATACATCAATTCAGAGGGAGCTTGCCATCACAGAGGAACTTCTAAGCATTCTCATCGTAAATTGATCATGGTGCTCGGCAGAGAGTAGCAGAATTTGGTGTTGAAGTCCATAAAATATTTGTAATATAGTTTTGCTTCCATCCATGAGTTATGAGATACAATCAAACTGAAGCATGACTATGAATTGGAGCTAAATTTGGGGGAAGGATATTATGCGGAAATTTTGAAGCGGTAAAGACGTGATACCTTAGAGAGAGAGAGAGAGAGAGAGAGAGAGAGAGAGAGAGAGAGAGAGAGAGAGAGTTGTACATATCACATCGCAGTGGTATAGAGCTATTAGTGCATCCTAATGATGCAGAGGTCAGGGGTTATCCTCATTTAAGAAAATGTTATGAGTATAAGAATAGGGAAATAGACAATATAAATAGTACACACATGTTATCATAGTAGTGATACATCAGTACATCATACATTGTTGTTGCATAGCTAGTGGTGCAGTGATACACCATAGATGGTGCAAATTTTGTAAGTCGCAAAAACTTTTTCTTTTGACAGAAGCCCATACTGTCTCCCTTTCTAATTACTTGAAGTTCTAGCCTTGTCCTAAGTCAAACTTATTTAAGTCTGACTTTTTTTCTTTCGATAAAGGACTTTTCATTGAATAGATATATCGAGGTGATACAATCGTATTGAAAGAAAGCCCGGCCTCTACATAGCTAGATGCACACAGCCAAAAAGTCCAGAGCACCCTAAAAATAATAATTCGATACAATGCCAAGCAATAAATCTTGTCCAGCCTAAGGAGCGGTAGATCCTATCCGTAAATCACACCGCCATCCATGGGGATAGAAAACCTCCCTCGACGTACACTCCAGCCGTGTAGACGCCATCATAAAAAGGTCCCTGTCCTCCGGCTTCTGCAGGATAGACCAAGTATGGAGCCATCATGTACAGACATGAATAACCTGCATAGGAGATGAGACACATTTATTGTTAATAACCACATCATTCCTGGTAAGCCACATTGCCCAGCATAGGGCCGCCGCTCCCACAAGAATATGTGCAGAAAATTCTTTATCAATACCCCGCAACCAGTTGCCAAAAATATTCCTTGGACTACGTGGTGGGTATAAATTCGAAGCTACTTGGACCATGGCCCAAACTGCCAGAGCGAGCTTGCACTCAAAAAATAAGTGTTTGATAGACTCGTCATGTTGGCAAAAGACACATGTCTTCGAACCATGCCAGTTTCATGGTGCCAGATTATCTCTAGTTAGGATGACTGCTTTGTTTAGAAACCAGAGGAAAATCTTCACTCTTAGAGGAATTTTTAGCTTCCACAATTTCCTGTTATCTACTGGAACATCACAATGAACCATTGCATCATACATGGATTTGACCGAAAATTTGCCATTGTGATGCAAGTTCCATCGAAAAGTGTCTGGCTCATCTGACAGTTGAATGTCCTCCAGGCGAGTGAGTAATTCATTCCATGCTGCCAGACGAGTGCCCAAAAGATCCCTACGGAATGAAATATCGCAGTTTTCTTGTCCTAAGACTTGTTTGATCGTGATAAATTTATGTCTGACAATCTGGTACAAGCTCGGATATTGCACCATTAGTGAGTTGTTCCCTAGCCAGGTATCTTCCCAGAAACGAACCTGAGAACCGTCCCTAACTGAGAAGGTCCCAAATTGATAGAAGAATTCCTTGGCCTTCATGACACCACTCCAAAAATGTGAATCCCCAGGTTTCCTATGAATTTGAGAAATGGCATTGGATCCCACATACTTGTTGCAAATGATTTCCTGCCATACTCCATTCTCGGTGAGTAGTTTATAAACCCACTTGCTGAGAAGAGCAATGTTTTAAATCTCAAGGTCTAGTATTCCCAGGCCCCCTTGACTTTTAGGTCTGCATAATACGCTTCACCTAGCCAGTCGATATTTCTTGGTTTCATTATCACAATGCCACATACGACGGAGGAGATGGCCACCATCGTCGGCTGCATCGGAAAGATCATATCTGACCGGAGGCGCCACTGACCAGATCACCATGGCCTCCACGTCGTCGCCGCAGATCCAACGCATGATGGCGCACCGACCGCAGCCGCCGCCCTTCCCGGTATAGGCCCGCGCCACACCTGCAGCTGCCACCGCCCGAGGCAAGGTGGCCACCACGCCGCCGCAACCATCGCAGACCGCGCCGCAAAGTGGATCGGCCGCCGAGCTCGCATCATAGGTGGCGCCGCCGCGCCGCGCACGCCGCCGCCAAGAGTTGTCGCCTGGCGCCTCCTCGTGATCTGGCCGTCTCTCACCGTCCGTGATGCTCGAAGGGTGGAGAAGTCCCGCCGCCGCCCTGTCGTCCCAGCTTTGCTTAGCGGCACTGCCGACGGTGGCGAGGAGAGGGGAGGGGCGGGTGGGGTCGAGTGGTGGCGGCTAAAACGCGGTTAAGAGTTTGGTTTTTTTCAGAATAAATATTTTTGATGGGGACGATGGGGAGCGACCTAACCAAATGAAACAAAACTACCTACGTACTCCACTTTAATAGTAGAAAGATAATTGTATCTTACTTTCTCCGTCGCATAGTGTCAAATACACTTTTATATTATGAGATCCACGGAGTATAGAGCACCAACAACACTTCACGGCATCCGGTAACACGCGTGTTGGGTTTCCGGGTCGTTGGGACGACGGGGGCTGTCTTGGGCTTTGCAGTGTCCTTGGGTGACGCCGGCTGGGTTGGTGTTGGTCCGTGACAGTTTCGGGCTCAGGGTTGTCCTTGTTTGTTTTGCGTAAGACTATATGGGGTTTATCCGAGTATAGGAGTATTGTTACGTGGGAGAGGAGCTCCTAGCTGCGTGATCCTTTTTGGGCTGGAAAAAGGACGCGGGCGAGGAAGAAATTGACACGGCCGGCTGCTGGATGGGAGCACGGCCGGCTGTTGGAGTTGGATGAGGACTGCACTCAAATCAAACCGTTTAACCTACCCTTAACCATATCTACATCGGATATAACTTGGGGAAAGCGACGGGGAACTCCCTACTATATAAGCTCGGCCACCCACGCCCCAAACAAATCACAACCAACCTTCCCCAAGTCGTTAGTTCCCCCGAGCAATCGAGTTGTGTTCCCAGCGATCGATCGATCTAGGTGAGCATCATGGTTTCCGCCGACGTGGCCCGCAACATCGTCGGCATCATCGGCAATGTCATCTCCTTCGGTCTCTTCCTCTCCCCTGTGTAAGCCCACTCCTCCTCCTCTTGTCTAGTCTGTATGTATACATATATGAAAGGTGGTTGCTAGGGCATGAATCTGAGGCTCGTTTTCTAATTGTACGTATGTACGTAGGCCGACGTTCTGGCGGATCTACAAGGCCAAGGACGTGGAGGAGTTCAAACCGGACCCCTACCTGGCGACGCTCATGAACTGCCTGCTCTGGTTCTTTTACGGGCTCCCCATCGTCCACCCCAACAGCACCCTCGTCCTCACCATCAACGGCATCGGCCTTGTCATTGAGGGCGCCTACATCATCATCTTCATCATCTATGCGGCTAAGAACACAAGGGTACGTGCAACCCTCCTAATGCCTCCTCAATCCTCATCCGTCCACTGTCTCTTTTCGGCTTTAGTTTCTGTACAGAAGATCCTCCAGCCCCTAACCCAAGCCATGTGCATGTTCTCTACTGTGTGTGCAGTGGAAGATGCTGGGCGTGCTCGCCCTCGAGGCGGCGTTCGTGGCTGCCGTGGTGGCCGGCGTGCTCCTCGGTGCCCACACCCATGAGAAGCGCTCCATGATCGTAGGCATCCTCTGCGTCATCTTCGGCTCCATCATGTACGCCTCCCCGCTCACCATCATGGTACGTACACCACCCCAACTTAAGGGTCGTCGACCCGTGATCTTTGATAACCGCTTTAACTTGTTAGTTCAGGTTGGCTAATTAATTAATCTGCATTGTGCACGTATGGTGTGGTAATGATGCCTTTTCAAGAAAAATACCTGCCTATACTTTATTTTTAAAGTTCTAGTGGATGCTTTTGACAGACCTTAATTTGTTAAACAGTGCACCTTGTTTGTTGTTGATTATGCCCATCTAAAAGCTGCACCCACCTTTCATTTTTTTAATGTTCGTTCCAAAACCCTGTTAAAAAAAGTCCGAATTGACTTTTCACCTCTCACGCACCCAAGTTCTTCTACAATATGCTACATGATATAAAAAAGCCTACGGTTTATTTCTATCTCAAAGGTAAACTTCCTTTACAGGGTGAAATACTAGCTCAGGCTAATTGTAAATGACGGATGCTTTTGCCAACTTACGTGTGTACTAATACTAATATAACTCAAAAATTTAAGATGAAAGTAGTAATATTGTACTGCCTATTTGCAGGGTAAAGTGATCAGGACCAAGAGTGTGGAGTACATGCCATTTTTCCTATCGCTGGTGAACTTCCTCAATGGCTGCTGCTGGATGGGCTATGCGCTCATCAAGTTTGACATCTACATCACGGTATGTACATACACATACACATTGGAAATAAGAAGTCGCAAACCCAGCCAGACATACAATCAAGAACTCCTCAGCGCGGATTGATCTAACTGTTATGTCCTCTGTAAATTCTGTGCAGATCCCCAATGCCCTCGGTACAATCTTCGGCCTCATCCAGCTGATCTTGTACTTTTACTACTACAGATCGACCCCCAAGAAGGGCAAGAACGTCGAATTGCCCACTGTCCTCACCATAAACGCCGTTACCAGCGGCAACGTCTCCGTCACCATCGAAAATTAAACTTGGCTTCGTTTTTTAGCCCTAACGATTTTGAGTAGTTAACACCGGATGATACTTCAACAAGTTGATGTTAATTAGTACTACTTTTTGTTAGCTAGTAGAGTCTGAGATCGCCTTTAATTTCGTGAACCATTGTCGTCTGTCCAGACTACTATTGCAAATTACAAGTGTATATAAATACCAATCGAGCTGAGTTATCCCAGAGATAGATTATGACACCATGTATGCTTGCCTGTTTTCAATATGCTCTTACGTGATGATACGATTGATTTTTTAATTACAGCATGCAATGGCATTGTTAAATTAAATTATTCAATATCCATGATGTGTTGGTATTATGTTTCGGGCAAGGTCCTCTTTTGTTTTCAGCACAAAAACACCCAAAGGGCATCTTATTGGTGATGCAACTTTTGAACCCGGTGTGAGAGAAAAGGAGACAGACTTAACCTAATTACCGGTTTGGTTGGATGGCTCCTGCTCTTTTCCCGTGACGCTGCCTTATTACCACATCGACTGGCAACGAGCAGCTCTGCAACTTGGTCAAGTATGACGCTTTGAGTCCCTGCTAGAGATATTTTTCTGAATCTTGTAACATGTTAATCATTTTTAGTATGTTCGTATACTATATCTAAGATACTCTAAAGCGAGTTATGTGAAAAAATTGCATGTGAGCCCATGTTTTTATCATATTTGCGAAAATACGTACATATTTGTACGTAAAAAGAGGTATGCTAAAAATATACTACATACTACCTAAAAAATAGTATATATACTACCTAAATATTCTTACATACTACATAGTATGTATACATACACTGCGGTATGGTAGATACTACCTAAAACGTAAAAATAAAAATGGGTGTAACTACACCCGGTAGTAGGAAATTTTGTCCTATATATATAGGGAAAATGCATCCTACTACTGGGTGTAGCTACACCCATTTCTCATATACTACTATGTGGTAGTATATATACTACTTTATCATTTTTATTATGTTCGTATACTATATCTAAGATACTCCAAAGCGAGTTATGTGAAAAAATTGCATGTGAGCCCATGTTTTTATCATATTTGCGAAAATATGTACATATTTGTACGTAAAAAGAGGTATGCTAAAAATATACTACATATTACCTAAAAAATAGTATATATACTACCTAAATATTCTTACATACTACATACTATGTATACATACACTGCGGTATGGTAGATACTACCTAAAACGTACAAAATAAAAATGGGTGTAACTACACCCGGTAGTAGGAAAATTTTGTCCTATATATATATATATATATATTTCAAAGTAGTGTGTTTGATCGCATGGTGTCTACTGTATATATAGATACACTTCTTTGTCAAGAAAAATGAGTTGAGTATAGGAAGAGCTACGCTCAAATTACATAGCCCACCAACTTGTGGCTCTAACTATTAAGACTCCAGCCCGTTCTCACAAATTTCTATTAAGGGAAATAAAAATAACTTCCAACTTGAAGCAACATCCAAACTAGCAGCCCAGACTAGCTAAACACATCAACTTTAGATTACAAACTGTGTTTTAATATCCAAGAGCAAGGTTTTTTTATCAATTTATTTTCTTTGTATTTGAATGATCTCGAGTCATCTAGCGATCATTATTATATGAATCTAGTAAGGTTCTGTTTGATCAATGATCACTTATTATAATTTGTTAGGTTTTGTTCCTGGATCATCATTATTGTCTACTAGAATTAGAAAACACGATTCTAGTGCTGCCAAACAAAGACTGGATCTTGAGGCCCGAACTCAAACGAGTGCCCTCAATATATATTTAGTGAGCCTGCCAACTTGATTCTGAAAATCAAACTGCAGAGGTTAATGTCGACGATGGTGGTGATGATAATACAATGGTGGTTGTGGAACATGATGCAGAAATTGATGTCTTGGAGATATGATATAGTACGAAGATATGATTGAAGATTATATTCCAAGAAATACTAGACGGATGGTCCTTTTTGGTAGAACACGAGGTTCGTTCATTGCTTTGCTATCACATTGCCATTTTAGAATAATATCTGATATATGGTTAAATAAGGTACAAATAAAACAGACTGAAATTATATAATAAAGTGACAGTATGCTTTATGCATATTAATTCTTATGTTATGTGAATTGTTCCAAATTTTGGGCCACATTTTGGTTCCCGCCCGAGGCCTCAAATTTCGGGAGATGGCCCTGCTAAACAGCCGCTGAATGCAGCCTTAGACCATTAGCCTTAAGTGAGTTAGTTTCTGGCCCCGCACAGCTCCAAACACTTCATTTGCCACCTGTTCAAAGATCCTTACTCCCCACTGCAACAGATTTTTATTTACCTCATTTCTCTACAAAGGAAACGAATAGTGAATCCAATATCCAATTAGTTTGATCACAACAACACATCATCCAGCGGTTATTTCTGTGTGTGCCTGAAACACCATCATTTCGTGTGTCCCAGATAATCCGCGGAACTGCAGCAACCACAACTAGCACTAATTTTCCTGTACTCCTGCAAACTTGATTATCCAGGATTCCAGCAGTTATTAAATATCCATGGAAATAAGAATAAAAGTGCATTTTGGCACATTCCATATAAAGCGCACGAGGGGAGGAGAGGAACAGGTGATCAATTGCATGAGGCCAAGGAGGTTGGCAATTGCACATGGGTTGCTAATCCTGGCGCCAAAGTAGTCGAGTACTGCATCCTATATGAATGGACACTAAGATTCATGTCTTCTACTGTCCTCCAGGTGTGGACTTTGACGCCCATGGACCGAACTAATGGTTCTGTGATGGGATTATACAGGGCCAAGAAAATACTTTAGCATGGTAGATTGGCGATTCTCTACAAAGGTACATGAACTTGGATGGTTTGCTTACAGAAACAATGATGTTTATGATGGTTACTGGGTTTACGTCACATGCAAAGTAACTCGATGGGGATGATACTGTGATGGCTCCTGTAGTGACATCCATCTTCGTTAATGCAGATGAATCCTCGCCCTCGCCCGTTGCTGCACCCGCCCCTCCGGTAGCGCCGCACCACATGACGACCCGTGCTCACGCTGGTGTGCTTTGTCCCGGCAAGTGCTATTCGTCTGAAGAGTACGTGTGTACCGCATCGACTTCATCACCGTGGTCGATTCCCTTTTGAGCCCCGCGCTGCTTTTCGCGACCCTCACTAGCTCACCAGGATGCAAAAGGAGTTTGACGCGTTGGAGCACAACCTCACGTCTGCACATGGCAACTTGTGCCGCGCGGCGTCCCATGCCAACGTCATCAATGGGAAATGGGTGTTCCACCACAAGACCCGCCCTAACGGTTCCCTTGAGCGCTACAAAGCGTACAGGGTAGTCTGTGGATTTTGGCAGCGCGCCGGAGTTGACTTCGACGCCTTTGCCCCGGTTATTAAATCGGGTACGATTTATGATGTTTTATAGCTTGCGGTGTCTCGCACATGGCCCGTGCATCAGTTGGATGTTTCCAATGCATTTCTTCATGGTCATCTCATCGAGCAGCTGTTTTGCCAGCAGCCTACAGGATTCGTCAGCACCACTCATCCAGATCACGTGTGTTTGCTTTCTTGATCCATCTACGGGCACAAGCAGGCACGACATGCATTGTAACCGGCGCATCACCGCCTTCCTCCGATGGCTCAGGTTTCAATCACCCTGCTCTGATACATCATTGTCCGTCTACCATAAGGGCTCTGCTATGGCCTACGTCCCGCTTTACGTCGATGAAATCATTGTGACGGCGTCCTCACTGACCTCCTTCATCAGCTCACTGCTCGTCTCCGATATGAGTTCGGCCTCAAGGATCTAGGGCCTCTTCACTACTTCCTCGGCATCGAGGTGGTACGACGCGCTGACGGGTTCTTTCTTCATCAGCAACAATATGCTCATAAGCTTCTCGAGCACATGGGCATGCTTAACTACAAGCCTACTCCCATGCATGTCGAAGGCCAATATCTCTGCACTTGACGGATCGCATGAACGAATGCAACATTTTATCACTCCATCATCGATGCGCTGTTGTTTTTGACGATCACCTGCCAGGACCTATAGTATGCCATGCAGTAGGTGTGTCTTCACATGCATGCTCCGCGTGACTCCCATTGGACACTGGTGAAGTGGATTCTTTGTTATATGCACGACACCATATCACAAAATACCAAAAGCATGGCGTTTATACAGAAGGCTAGTGCAAGTTAGATAGCAGTCTTGATAAGTACACAAACTAATAACCATAGCGGAGCTCATCATGGCGACTGATACCTCTGGAAGCATATGATTGCCAATTCCAACCACTCAGGTATTGCTTGGTCAAGAATCTCATCGGCGTCCATGACGGCAATAGCTATTGCTTGTCCAGAGAAGGGGCTGCAAGGATGAGATGGATCATACTTAGTAGAAAAAAAGGGAAAGAATCAAAAGTGTTAAGTTTAGCTTGAGGCACCAACCTTTGAATATTTTCAACTAAGAGCACTCTGGCACAAAAGGTATCTCCTCTGGCGCCGCTGCTGAGTCTTGACCCTGGGTGGCCTGAAGTGTACTTATCCTATCCAAAAAAATCATTGGGCCTTATTTTGTGGTAGGCATGTTATTTTTCTTCAAATGGGTCGGGCGTGAGTGAGGTCTCCTTAAGGAAATGGGCTTTTTTATGGAACGTACCTATTTTCCTTTACTGTGAATATATTTGAAGGAATAGTATGACTTTTCCAGAGGAAAAATACAACCGAAACACGCCTGGTACAGACACTAAACGTAGGTATCAGCCTAACAATGGGATCATGGTTCAAAAATAAGATTCGTCACGTACGATGGTTGTTGTAGGTGCATATCTTAACATGGTTGGTGGGATCACAAAAAGAAAAAAAATGTATTTACCATTTGCAATTACTCAAACGTATTCTGGCATCCTCTTTCGGTGGCACCAACCGCAACAGACGGAAGGGTCATTTAACAGATAAGGCAAAAGAGAATATTAAGTACGACAACAACTTAACGCCAAGAACACAAAGTTTTCCGACTTATGCACCAGCCCAGGACCACTATGAAGACTGCATACAAGGTCAGGTGAACTAAGAGTTCCACCCTTCGTCCGGTTTGTATGTAACCGACGAGCAATCATAGAGCCCAAACTAAAAGTTCTGTGAGCATATAAAGCATGGCGCAAAATAGCAAGATCAAGTGAACTGAGAGTTCCACTCTCTCCACGACCAGTAAGACATCTCCCGGCAAATAATGCATTGTAACGGAACACGGGAAAATGTAAACTATCCACTCTTGCTTCCGATACTCCTCCCCCCCCCCCCCCCCTCCCCACACACACACAGTAGTTTCCGAAATAAAATCAATCCATGTCTCTAGGACGTGGCTCAATGATGCTTCCCTCATAAGGTATTTTGCAAACATCGCAAAGATCATATAATGTCATCTCCTTAGGCTTATCATATAAATGGAACTCCGCCGTGGGTGTTGTTTTCTTAGGATAAAAATGAAAGTTTTGCACAAAGGTATTAGTGAGTAGGAGGTATTCGTCGCACTTATCTTGGAGGAAGCGCATGATGCCAGCATTGTTCGCCAAATAATAGAAATCTTCATAAATTCCCACCTCCTTCAAGAATGCATCACTTGGTCACTCACACGTCCGAACCTCCGCCGCACGCGGAAGATTGTACTTGGTCTTCTTCTTCGGAGTTTGCTCTGAATCATGGCTTGATGAGCCCCTTAACCACCTCCTCGGTGCGTTTCTTTTCCCTGAAATTTTCTGAAATTTTTAGTTACTCAAAATAAAACTGAACAAAATTGGTAGCAACTAGTCCCACAAGTGTCTAAAGGCCATATCATGCCAAAAACTACTTTGGATCATGTTCATTTGACATGCAAGCTCAAGAACATGGTCACCATAGCAAAATTGTTTTTGCAATATATGAAGCACTAGAACAAAACTAATTGGACCATTGCAGAAGTCGCATACCGAAGAACAATCCCCCAAAGCAGTTTGGAAATGGAGCTCTGAGCAAGGAGATCGAAAATTGCAGCAAGATGAGCAAGAACACAATTTTGAGCAATGGTGTGAATTTTTTCGGAGGAAGACGAAGTGGATGGGTGGCTGAAATAAGTGAGGGGGCCTATGTGGCACCCACAAGCCACCTAGGCTCGTCCAGGGGGTGGGCGCGCCCTGTGAGCTGGTGGCTCACACGAGCAACCCCCTGGGGTGTGTTCAGTGCCAAAAAAAATTCAAATATTCTAGGAAAAAACATATAAATTTTTCAGGGCATTTGGAGAACTTTTAATTTCTGGTCATTTCTTATTGCACGCATAATTGAAAAAAAACTATAAAATAATATATTTCTACTTTATTAATTCTAAATAATAGAAAGTAAAAGGTGGGTACAGAACGTTGTGTTTACTAAATTCATCCATCTCATGCCAGTCAAAAGTAATTCATTAATAAAGTTGATCAACTATTATTAATAAAATACTTCTGAATGACATGCAACCGGAGAATCTTCCTATAGCACTAGGTTACCACAACAGGGATATGCATGTCCCCAATAATAAGAATATCATATTTCTTTTGACAATAGGAATAGGGAATTCAAAACCTCCAATGGTAATTGTTCAAATTTTCCAATAAAATTGATACTATTCACTCGAGGTTGTTTCTTTGGAAAGTGTACCGTATGCTCATTACCATTAACATGAAACGTGATATTGCCTTTCTTGCAATCAATAACATCCATGCAATATTCAAAAGGGTCTACCAAGGATGATCGGCATATTGGCATCCTCGGGTATATCAAGAATAACAAAATCCATTAAGATAGTAACATTTGCAACTATGACGGGTACATCTTCACAAATACTGATGGGTATAGCAGTTGATTATCAGCCATTTGCAAAGAGATTTCAGTTGGTGTCAACTTATTGAAATCAAGTCTACCATATAAAGAGAAAGGCTCCTAGATCACATAGAGCAGGTCTAACATAGCTTTTTTTAATGGAGCATGGTATAGTTGGTATTGTTGGATCTCCTAGTTTCTTGGGTATTCCACCCTTAAATGTATAATTGGCAAGCACGTTAGAAATTTCAGCATTAGAAATAGAAATATCATCTGGATTATCATGTGTGTCTACAATAGGTTCACTAGAAGCATGCAAAGTCCTATCATCATTCTTTTTCTTTTTATTACTAGGAGGACTAGGTGGATTAGTATCAATTCTTTGAGTGTCTTGCTCAATTCTTTTCGTATGGCCTTCATGATACAAAGGTTCCTGAGTCATTTTATCACCTCTAGTCATAACTCTACATCATGATCATTCTTTTCATTTTTCATCTCATTAAGCAAATCATTTTGTTCCTTGAGGACTTGCTCTACCTGAGTTTTTTAGCATGGAAGCATGTTTACTAACAACCATAAGATCATTCATAGTTCTAAACATATAGTCACTCAAGTGTTCAAACATATAGGCATTACGTTTCAATTGTCTACTAACATGTGCATTGAAGTTCTCTTGCTTAACAATAAAGTTATCAAATTCATCCAGGTATTGACTAGCAGATTTAGTATAAGGAATATCACCTTCAAAAATCTATATAGAGAATTACCTCCACTACTTGTGTCGTGTTTTAAGACCATATATTTCTTCAATAGGTGGTCAATTCTTAACATCTTTAGCTTTAATACCCTTTTCTTTCATAGATTTCTTTGCCTCTTGCATATCTTCATGACTGAGAAATAAAATACCCCTCTTCTTAGGAATTGGCTCAGGAGGTGGTTCAGGAAGAGTCCAATCATTATCATTACACAATACATTATTCAATAGTTCTTCAACTTGTTCAACAGTCCGTTCGTTAAAAACACAACCAGCACAACTATCTAGGTGGTCCCTAGAAGCATCGGTTAGTTCATTATGAAAGATACCAAGTATTTCATTTTTGTTCATAGAATGATCAGGCAAAGCATTAAGTAATTGGAGAAGCCTCCGCCAATCTTGTGGGGACTCTCTTCTTCAATTTGCACAAAGTTAATTATTTCCTTTAAAGCATCTTGTTTCTTATGAGCAGGAAAATATTTTTCGAACAAGTAATATATCATAACCTGGGGACTACGCAAACAACCAGGAGTAAGAGAATTAAACCATATCTAAGCATCATGCTACTTCTTGAGCTTGCGTTGGTTTTTCCCTTGAAGAGGAAAGGGTGATGCAACAAAGTAGATATAAGTATTTCCCTCAGTTAAGAACCAAGTTACACTACAAGGGAAAAGCCTATACACGTGAACCAAGGGTTATGCAACAAAGTAGATATAAGTATTTCCCTCAGTTAAGTAGATATAAGTATTTCCCTCAGTTAAGTAGATATAAGTATTTCCCTCAGTCAAAATACGATGCTACTGCTATTTAGCAGCAGCGCGTTCGAGCAAAACGCGCTGCAGAAAGGAAAATAGCGTAGCACGGTGCACACTAAACCGCGCTACTGCTCTAATTGCCAGGACCTTGCCATCCAGCTAGTTATAGCAGTAGCGCCCTATATTGAACCGCGCTACTATTATAGAAGTTAGCAGCAGCGCTCTTCTGAAAAGAAAACGCTACTGCTAAGTTCAGCCCACAAGTTTAGTCCCACCTCGCTCCGCGAACAGGGTGTTTACCACCTTAAATATGTTACTTCTGAAACTATCACAACCAGTTGGTCTTCACTGAACTCTATGTGTAGAATTTGTGACGGCAATATGAGTCCTCTCCGGTGACTCATATTGACAATTCAGATTGTACACAAAAAGATCATTGATAGCCAATGTATTTTTGCATTGATGTATTTTTGCATACTTATACTTAGCAATAGCAGTTTTAACTGCAAAGTGCTACTGGTAGTCCAACTTAGTAGTAGCGCGCAACACTGCACAACGCTACTGCTATTCAGATTAGCTGTAGCGCGTTTTGGCAACGCGCTACAACTAACCTCTACCTTATCCCCACGCGCGCGGCCGACCCTCTCCCTCACTCACTCTCCCCTCTCAGTCACTCTCGCCCGCGCCGATAACCGTCGTCGTGCGTTGCCGCCGCGGCCTTCGTCCGTTCCGCCGCCACCGTACTCCCTCCTTCCGTCCCTTCTCGCACCGCGCCCTCCTCCCTCCGCTTGCGGCCGCCCCTCCTCCTCCCTCCTCCGCCGGCAGACTTCCTCCCACCGCCCTCGACCTCACCGCCGCCACCCGAGCCCACCCAGCACCGCCGCCTCCCGATCCCGATACCGCCCTCGCCGCAGTAGATGTTAATTTCGGGTTCATAGATAATGATTTTTGGAAGTTAAACTAGTTTAGTTTTAGTTGAACTAGTTTAGTTTTAGTTGAACTAGTTTAGTAAGTAAATTCATAAACTAGTTGAACTAGTTGAATTAATAGAACTAATGTATTTTAGTAAGTAAATTAATAAACTAGTTGAACTAGTTTAGTTTAAGTTGAACTAGTTTAGTAAGTAAATTAATATAACTAGTTGAACTACTTTATTTTAGAAAGAACTAGTTTTTTCTTCTATTTATATTAAGTTTATATCTAGTAAGAACTAGTTGAATTAATAGAACTAGTTGAATATGTCATATTTGTTGTTTTTTTTAGTTTAAGCAATTATTCGGGATGTATTAGTGATAACTTATATGGTTTTTTGCTTTTGCAGAAATCAAGGAGCCCCTCCATCATCCCCGTTGTCGTCCCCGTCGCTGACCCCTCCGACCTCGAGGTGAGACCTGCCAAATCTCCATGTATATCTTGTGTTGCTCATATAGGATATGTGGTTGCCCAAGTGGCCGGTCATGTTCAGGTTACACTCCGAGTGGCCTATGTTTTGCCGGAGTGTTGATTAATTTCCGTTCCGGCAAATTTCAGGCACTCGATGTGTCCTTTTTTAGCAAAGGTCATGCCAGATTTTTCCGTGAATTCTGGCATGACTTGTGCTAGAATATGTAGGAAATATCGAGTGGCCTGGATTTTCTCGAAAAATAAAGATCTAATTTAGGTTTCTTAGTACATATATTTAACTGTACAAGTTTAATCATTCAATTATGAATGTAAGAAATGTCGTACTCGGACGACGACAGTGTCCCGGGAGAGTGCAGCTGGTGCCACGACGATCGAGGCATGTGCGACAGGTACGTTGAGCTGGACGAGGATCGGCGTTTCAGCATTAAGCTTGAGGAGACCTTCGATGTTGAAATGGTACGCAACAACGACAAGTGTTTTTTTCGTAATTAAGCATGACTTCAACTATTGCAATGTCTAATTTTCATCTTTTACAATTCGACTAGCTTATCCCATGCCATGCAAGACGCTATGTCTTGAAGAGGATGGGTTCTGAAGACCATGAAAATTTTGAAACAAAGAAAATACACCTAAGGACCCATCATGATATGGATTTTGAAGTAAAACTGTGCAATGCTCAGAGCGTAACCCATTTTGGTTGCCAAAATTGGGAAGCACTTTGCAAAATGTATGGTTTTTATGAGGGTATGATTGTCACCATGGACTTGGTGATCCTGACATCGAGCAAGCCAATATGGACATTTGGGTCCTTGTTGATACGCTTCCCATTCCACCGCTATGTGAGTTTCTCAAACATAGTTATTAACTAATTTATATTGTTTATTTCAAAATAGTTGACAACTTATTTCCATTGACAGCTTATTTTGATTCTTCAAAGACTGTGCGGAAGATGGTAGACAAAACCCACTACACCGATGGCTCCGAATTAACTTATAAGGAGAAAAATCATCTGATGGCATTTTGTACTCTTCTTGAGGATTACAATACCTATTATCGAACTCCTCCAAATTATGGTGAATACGTGCCACTAGTGCACGTGTTGAACCACGGTAACTTCTATGGAGATACCCTGGTAAGATTATTTACTATTACGAAATTCGTGCATCTTTTGCATACTTCTAAAACTAGTACATCATTGCTAACTAGGAAGTTATTACTATGTTTTTCAAGAGAAACTACCGATGGATTGTGTGCCTCATCAGATGTATCAGAATGGTCGCCTTACAGTTCTGAACATTCTGCCAGGTAAATCTAGGGAGCTCACCTATGCATATCGGATTTCTAAAACCGGTGAACACATGCTCATCAAAGAATGGAAAAAATGTTTGGACATTCGCAAGGAGGTTCTTGGAAGTAAAATTCAGCGAAAGGCAAGAATTGGAGACACGATAATCTCCATTCTCCATAATGGAGAGTCAGGGGCTATATTGTTTTTTGCTATTTTACCTTAGAAAATGTAGTAGGTCCTAAGAGAATGTAGTAGGTCCTATGAGGTACAATATGTTTATTATGTGGTAATGTGTTAGAGTTGATGATGAGGAGTACTTGTGATTACGACTAGTGACCAATTTGCTATGCGATGTCATTCGACCAACTTTTCGAGTAGATGATTTTTCATATAAAAAACTTTTTAATCCGAGTTCGTATGCAAAAGTTATGCCCATTTTACAAATTTCCGGAGAGATTTTGCAAATAAAGTCGAAATTCATATTTGTAAATTTTCCCAACAACTAGAGCACATATCACATGTGACACTTATTTTCTTTTATTTTTCTGACATTTTTATCATTTTCTTTTAGTTTTTTTGAACTGAAAAGGCGGTCCACAGGGGGGGTGCATTCGTTGGAATTTTTGGGCCAAGTTAGTAATGGCGCACCGTGGGAGTGGTGCGCCATTACTAGTTCAACTAGTAATGGCGCACCACTCCATGGTGCGCCATTACTAGTTTTTTGAAAAAAATAAAAAAAATGAAAAAAAAATTACTAGTGGCGCACCGTGGATGTCGGTGCGCCATTACTAGTTAAAACTAGTAATGGCGCACTATCCCCTGGTGCGCCATTACTAGTATTGAAAAACAATAAAAACAATTTGAAAAGAAAATTGATTTTTTTTTACTAATGGCGCACCATGGCAACTAGTAATGGCGCACCATCCCCTGGTGCCGCCATTAGTAGTTTTGAAAAAAAAATTGGTTACTAATGGCGCACGAGGGATGTGCTGCGCCATTAGTATTTGGACACTAATGGCGTACCAACACATGGTGCACAATTAGTATATAGTAGTGGCGCACCACATGTCTGGTGCGCCATTAGTGACCATTTCATCCATAGCCCTTTTCCTAGTAGTGTGTGTCTTAAGGTGTTATTCTAGTATGAACTCTATGATAGATTGAACGAAAAGAATAACTTCATGTTATTTTACTACGAACTCTTGAATAGATAGATCAAAAAGGATAACTTTGAGGTGGTTTCATACCCTACCATAATCTCTTCGTTTGTTCTCCGCTATTAGTGGCTTTCGAGTGACTCTTTGTTTCATGTTGAGGGATAGTTATATGATCTAATTATGTTATTGTTGTTAAGAAAACTTGCACTAGTGAAAGTATGAACCTTAGGCCTTGTTTACTACCATTGCAATACCATTTACGCTCACTTTTATCGCTTGTTACCTTGCTGTTTTTATAATTTCAGATTACAAATACTTATATCTACCATCCATATTGCACTTGTATCACCATCTCTTTGCCGAACTAGTGCACCTATACAATTTACCATTGTATTGGGTGTCTTGGGGGACACAAGAGACTCTTTGTTATTTGGTTGCACTTGAGAGAGAACATCTTCATCATACACCTCCCACGGATTGATAAACCTTAGGTCATCCACTTGAGGGAAATTTTCTACTGTCCTACAAACCTCTGCACTTGGAGGCCCAACAACGTCTACAAGAAGAAGGTTGTGTAGTACACATCAAGCTCTTTTCTGGCGCCGTTGCCGGGGAGGTGAGTTCTTGAAGGTATATCTTTAGATCTTGCAATCGAATCTTTTTATTCTTGTTTTATCACTAGTTAGTCTACAAAACAAAACTACAAAAAAATGGAATTGAGTTTGTCTCATACGCTTCATCTTTTTAATATCTTTCGTGAAAATGATGGAAATGTAAATTGTGCTCAAGTGCTAGAAGAAGAAATCTATAAATGTTTGGCAATAAATCTTTGAATGATGAGCATGATTGCAATGTTATTAGTATAGATTCTTTGAATACCCATGATTCTAATGATAAGCAAAGCCACAAGCTTGCGGATGCTATGTATGATGAATATGATATTTTTTGTCCCCCAAGTTTTGATGAGCAAATTTATTATGATGAAAGCATGCCTCCTATTTATGATGATTATTGTGATGACTTGTATGCTATTAAGAATAATTGTAACCATGAAACTTGTCATCATGATTTTAGTTTTCAATTGGATTATGCCTCACATGATGATTATTTTGTTGAGATTTGCTCCCCACTACTATTCGTGAGAAGAAATTTGCTTATGTGGAGAGTAGTAAAATTTCTATGCAAGTAGATCATTGAAAATAATGCTTTAAGGTGCTGGTTATACGGTTGAATTCGTTCATGATGCTACTGAAAATTATTATGAGAGAGGACGTATGCTTGTAGGAATTGCCAATTAATATCAAGTTTCCTCTCTATGTGCTTAAAATTTTAAAGTTATGCTTGTTTTGCCTCCTATGCTAGTTAATTATTGTTCCCATAATTTTGTTTTCTCACAAAATCCCTTATGCATAGGAAGTGGGTTAGGCTTAAATGTGTTAGTCATTATTCTTCATGATGCTCTCTTTATGTTTCAATTCTTATCCTTTATATGAGCATCATTGAAATCATCATGCCTAGCTAGGGCGTTTAAACGATAGTGCTTGTTGGGAGGCAACCCAACTTTATTTTTGTTCCTGTTTAGTAATAATAATTCATCTAGCCTCTGGTTAGATGTGGTTTTATGTTTTTGTTAGTGTTTGTGCCAAGTAGAACCTTTGGGATGACTTGGGTGAGGCTTATGATCTTGCTATAAAAAAATAGAAACCTTTGCGCTCACGAGAATAGCTGCCATGTTTTACTGGAAAGTGATTTTAGGTTGATTCTTTTTTGAAGATGATTAATACACAAATTCCTCAGGTCCACCAATGTATTTCAGAATTTTGGAGTTCCAGAAGTATACGTTTGATACAGATTACTACAGACTGTTCTGTCTTTGACAGATTCTGTTTTCAATGTGTTGTTTGTTTATTTGATGAATCTATGATAGTATCGGAGGGTATGAACCATAGAGAAGTTGTAATACAGTAGATATATCACCAATATAAATAAATAATGTTTTAATTACAGTACCTGAAAGTGGTGGTTTGTTTTCTTATACTAACTGAGCTTACGAGTTGTGTGCTGAGTTTTGTGTTGTGAAGTTTTCAAGTTTTGGGTAAAGATTCGATGTACTATGGAATAAGGATTGGTAAGAGCCTAAGCTTGGGGATGCCCAAGGAACCCCAAGGTAATATACAAGGACAATCAAGAGCCTAAGCTTGGGCATGTCCCGGAAGGCGTCCCCTCTTTCGTCTTCGTTCATCGGTAACCTTACTTGGAGCTATATTTTATTTACCACATGATATGTGTTTGCTTGGAGCGTCATTTTATTTTGTTTAGTATTTTCTTGCTGTTATTTAAAATAATGTTTATCATCTATATTTTCAATAAAAATGTCAAGGATAGCCTTTACCATGCTTATTTGCATGTATACATGTGGCTTTTTCAAATCAGAAGGTTTACCGCTGTTTGCAAAAAAATCTCTAGAAAGTCAGGAGATTATATTATGTTGAATCTTTTTGCATATTGAGATCTGATAAATCTTTTACAGCGTAGTATTTTTCTTATAATTTTTGGAGTTAGGGAAGTATGATGAATCTTGCATTCTTTACAGACTATACTGTTTTGGCAGATTGCTGTTATGTATGCATTATTTGCACATGCTTGCTTGTTTAATGATTCTATTTGAGATAGGAGTATTAAATATGCATTGGCATTTAGTATGGAAATGTTGAATAATAATGTTAGTAATTTGTTACAGTAGAAAAATTATAAGGTTTTGCATGTTTTATACTAACTTATCTCATGAGTTCTTGCTGAGTTTTGTGTGGATGAAGTTTTGAGATTCAGGAAACTGAGATATAAAAGGAATTAAGGAGACACAAAATCTCAAGATTGGGGATGCCCAAGGCACCCCAAGATAATATTTTTAAGAAGTCTCAAGCATCCAAGCTTGGGGATGCCCCCGGTAGGCATCCCACCTTCTTCTTGAACAATTATCGGTTAGTATCGGTTTTGAACTTTAAAGTTTTTTGCTTCTTCACATGAGTTGTGCTATCCTTGCAATGCCATTTTGTTTCGTTTTTCTTGCTACTTGAATAAAAATACATTAGATCTAAAATACTTAAATGAGAGAGAGTCTTCTCATAGCTATATAATTATTTAACTACTCATTGATCTTCACTTATATCTTTTTGGAGTAGTTTGTCATTTACTCTTGTGCTTCACTTATATCCTATGAGGTAAATGGTTTGAATGAATTGAATGTCATAAATCTGAAATTATATATGTTTCATATGCTCACCCCGTTGGGAGTTAATGACTTCACATCTAAGAAGTAGAGTAGTAAATTTATTGGAAGGTTAGCAAGAATTGTATTGGTCACTTGAACAATTCATGAAAGAATATTGAAGGAATATAAATTCACATATAGATATACTATCTTAGACATCTTCTATGATTATGAGCCCCCATTAATTATTTTTCGAACCTGAGCAAATTAGTTGAAGTTGGACAAGGAAGACAACGTAATGAGTTATGCTTGGGTGTATTTGTATAGAAGTTATATTGGTGTAGATCCTCCAACATGTGGTGCTTGCTATTTAGAATCCTTTGCTAGCCTAAATATCTGTACTAAGCGGGAATACTTCTTGTGCATCCAAATTCCTTGAACCAAGTTTCTTCCATGAGTGTCCACCATATTGACCTGTATGCCGGTATTTACCTGCGTTCCAAGTAAATTTGCATGTGCCAAACTCTAAACCTTCAAATAATAATCTGTTTGTATGCCAGAATCGCTCATGTAGCGACTAGGGTCTGTCAGTATCTTCAATGCTAGGTGGGTTATTCTCACGATGAGTGGACTCCGCTCATCATTCACGAGAAAAGTGGCTGTTAACTGGATGCCTAGTCCCATGATCAAAAGATAAAAATTAAATCAAAATAATTGCAACAAAAACTCCCCCAGGAGTGATGTTAGTTGGAGGCACCCGTTGTTCGGGCAAAGCCATGGATTGGATGACTGTTGGTGGAGGGGAGTAAAACTTTACCATTCTATTTGGGAACCGCCTATAATGTATGTAGTATGGAAGATATGGGAACTCTTGGCTGTTATGTTGACAATGAGATCATACCTCTCAAATTATTTATCTCTATTTCAAAAATCGAGCTCTGGCACCTCTGCAAATCCCTGCTTCCCTCTGTGAAGGCCTATCTTTTACCTTTCTGCAAGAGTCAGTAGTATTCCTTCTCATTCCTACCTACTCTTTAGTTTGGCAAGCATCGTGTGTTGGGGAAAGATCTAAGCATATATGCCCATGCAAATATATTTTGATCATGAATTATTATTGTCGACAATTATCTATATGATAGTGAGTTGGGAGGCAAAACACTAAGCCCCTATCTTTCTCTGTGTTCGATGGATGCTATTTGTTCTAAGAATATGCTTTGAGTAGTAGCAATCATGGAAGACTACATGATAGTTGAGTATGTGGAGTTTGCTAATTCAAAGCTCTGACATAGACCCGTCCTGAAAAAATAAGATGAATTGCAATTGTTTGATGACTAAGAATGAAGTTTGCTAGTTTTCAAGAAAGTTTATGGTCTATGCTTTAACATGTGAATTGCTGTTACTTGATCATGAAAAGTTTTTATCAGATGAACTACTGTTATTGACATATATCATGCTAGAAAAGGTGATTGAAATTATCATTGATTCAAACTTGTGCACCTGCTAATTTCACACTTCATAAATTCTTTCTTTTATCATTTACCTACTCGAGGACAAGGCAGGAATTAAGCTTGGGGATGCTGATACGTCTCCAACACATCTATAATTTACGAAGCATTCATGCTATTATATTATCTGTTTGGATGTTTATGGGCTTTATTATACACTTATATTATTTTTGGACTAACCTATTAACCGGAGGCCCAGCCCATATTGTTGTTTTATTGCTTATTTCAGTGTTCGAAGAAAAGGAATATAAAAGGAAGTCCAAACGGAATGAAACCTTCGGGAGCGCTATTTTTGGAACGAACGTGATCCAGGAGACTTGGAGTTGAAGTCAAGGAAGCTTTGAGGTGGCCACGAGGGTTCCCCCCCTACTGGGCGCGCCCCCTTTCTCGTGGGCCCCTCGAGCGTCCCCTGACCAACCTCTTTCGCCTATATAAGTCCATATACCCTAAAAACATCGAGGACAACAATAGATTGGGAGTTCCACCGCCGCAAGCCTCTTTAGCCACCAAAAGTCAATCAGGGCCCTATTCCGACACCCTGCCGGAGGGGGGATCCCTCACCGGTGGCCATTTCATCATTCGGCGATCTCCATGACAAGGATGGAGTAGTTCACCCTCGGGGCTGAGGGTATGTACCAGTAGCCATGTGTTTGATCTCTCTCTCTCGTGTTCTTGACTTTGCACGATCTTGATCTATTGCGAGCTTTGCTATTATAGTTGGATCTTATGATGTTTCTCCCCCTCTACTCTCATGTAATGGATTGAGTTTTCCCTTTGAAGTTATCTTATCAGATTGAGTCTTTAAGGATTTGAGAACACTAGATGTATGTCTTGCCATTCTTATCTGTGGTGACAATGGGAAATTCACGTGATTCACTTGATGTATGTTTTGGTGATAAACTTGCGGGTTCTGTGACCTTGGGAACTTATGCATAGGGGTTGGCACACGTTTTCGTCTTGGCTCTTCGCTAGAAACTTTGGGGCACTCTTTGAAGTACTTTGTGTTGGTTGAATAGATGAATCTGAGATTGTGTGATGCATATCGTATAATCATGCCCACGGATATTTGAGGTGACAAAGGAGTATCTAGGTGAATTAGGGTTTTGATTGATTTGTGTCTTAAGGTGTTATTCTAGTATGTACTCTATGATAGATTGAACGGAAAGAATAGCTTCATGTTATTTTACTACGGACTCTTGAATAGATAGATCAAAAAGGATAACTTTGAGGTGGTTTTGTACCCTACCATAATCTGTTCGTTTGTTCTCCACTATTAGTGGCTTTGGAGTGACTCTTTGTTGCATGTTGTGGGATAGTTCTATGATTTAATTATGTTATTATTGTTGAGAGAACTTGCACTAGTGAAGGTATGAACCTTAAGCCTTGTTTCCTACCATTGCAATACCATTTATGCTCACTTTTATCGCTTGTTACCTTGCTGTTTTTATAATTTCAGATTACAAATACTTATATCTACCATCCATATTGCACTTGTATCACCATCTCTTTGCCGAACTAGTGCATCTATACAATTTACCATTGTATTGGGTGTGTTGGGGACACAAGAGACTCTTTGTTATTTGGTTGCAGGGTTGGTTGATAGAGACCATCTTCATCCTACGCCTCCCATAGATTGATAAACCTTAGGTCATCCACCTGAGGGAAATTTGCTACTATCCTACAAACATCTGCACTTGTAGGCCCAACAACGTCTACAAGAAGAAGGTTGTGTAGTAGACATCAATCACCCACCGAAGACTCTGTCTCGGGGACGAACGTAGCCGATCCTTGATGTTCCCGCACGTGTGTGTGGTTTCTGAGGCACGTTCCACATCAAGGAGGTGTGTTGCTTATTGAAATAGCACACCACTCCTGCATGCATATGCATGGGCCACACACATGTAGGGGTGGCCTCCCCCCTCGGGCGGTCTCTAGACCGAGCACCCATCCGGTGGCCCCAACGGTCTAGGGCGTTGTTTGGCACCGAGAGGGGGTAGGCCATGGGGAATAACTGCTTCTTCGTGTTAGTGCATTTCATCGCGAGATGACAGACCAAGTCTAGCTCGTTCTGTCATGGGATCACCCACCAAAGACTCTGTTTCGGGGACGAATGCAGCCTGTCCTTGACGTTCCCACCCGTGTGTGTGGTTTGTGAGGCACGTGCCACGTCAAGCAGGTGCATTGCTTATTCAAATAGCACACCACCCCTGCATATGCATGGTCCACACGCATGTAGGGGTGCCCTCCCCCTGGACGGTCTCTAGATAGAGCACCCATCCGGTAGCCCCGGCGGTCCAGGGCGTTGATCAGCACCCAGAGGGTCTAGTCCATTGTGAATAACTGCTTCTCCGTGTTAGTACATGTCATCGCGAGATGATAGACCAAGTCTAGGCCTGTTCTTCGAGATAGTCTATGGGTATCGAGAGGGAATGTGTCCGGTTTTGTGTAGGAAGTGCGGGTCCTGTTGCTCCATTGGCCTCGAAACTTCTTGTGCTCTCAAAGGAGGCCATCACATGTATATGCTTGGGCTATCCTATGGCCCCTGCGGTCTAGGAAGTTGACCGACACCGAGAGAGAGGGTAGGCCATGGTCATCAACTGCTTCTTCTCATGTTTATTACTTTACACTCCTTAAAGTTCTCTCGAGGTGCCGGTCTAGAAAGTTGACCGACACCAAGAGACACTACTAGGGAAAAGCCTAGCAACAGCGCGGGTTCTAGGTATGTCAGTAGTGCGGGGGTCGGCGCTACTGATAAGGCGCTACAGCTAACCTGTAGCAGCAGCGCGTGTACTCCCGCGCTACTGCTATACAAGTGTAGCAGCAGCGTGTTGTATGGAAGCTCGCTACTGCTAATAGCTGTAGCGCACTTTTCTCGGACGCGCTACTGCTACTGTCATGCTGCTGGTAACTTTTCTCCACTCGTTACTGTATTTTTTTTCCTTCATATTTGTTTTGTATTTGAACATGCTTTATACAAGAATCTTTAGCACATACAGATGTCATCATCATACACATACAAATGGCTGCGAGACCACAAATGTAATCATATCATATACATACAAATAGTCTCATCATAATCATCATGCAACACAAAGTGGTATCTCGTCATCATCTCGAAAATAGCGATACATGCAAGTCTCGAATATTTGCAACTACAATGTCATCCATCGAAACAATAATATACGCGAGAAGAGCTATCACTATGAGTGAGAGAGGAACTATGCAGTACATGAGGCGGCGGTTACGAGTCCTCTCTCGCGCTAGCGTGAACCTCAAGTAACTAGCTTCTCCTTCTTGTCTGCTTTTGAATCCTTTATGGCTGGCGCCCGAGACCCCATTCACTTGCGCCTGACACTCAGTCCACTCGTTGTACACCCCCGGAACCTTCCCTTTGTACACGACATAGCACTTCCATCTCACCATCAAGAAGCTAGGTACCTGTTAGAGATGCATCTTCATCAAGAGGATGTACAATCATATGCAACAAAATATACTAAAGCAACACGAAAAAAAGGGTTAGCAACTGGATGCAACATACAATACGCAAACTAATTAACTAGAGGTACGCAGGTCATCATACCCAAACTAACAAAGTAGCGTTACGCAAGTTTGGTAGGGATCGTGTACATCGCAAAGTTTCATCGCTACAGGAAATATACAAGTTCAACCGACACATATCATCATCGGCATCATAAATCACTAGAAGTTCCATCCTTCCATATCATCGAGGATGGACCCTAGCTTCTTGAATGGCGTGAGGTCATGACGTTGCTTGCCTATGCGAGTTCGTATGTCAGCTCGCGATATAGGGCCGTGGTGGAACATCCCCTTCTCATCGACGACTTCTTTCATGATGATCCTCGCAATGTCCCTTTGGATGCGAAAGAAGTCATATCTAAGTTCATAATCTGCTTCTCCATGAGATTCTACCCACTTGTGGATATGATCATTATTTCTGTTTGTGATGCGAAGCTTTTGGTGATCCGTGCTGAACTCAATCATGAGATGGAGGATGTAGAATCCATCTTTCTTGCTTGGTTTTGGGACATGGATGCAACAAAAGTTATTTTTATGCGCGAAACCCATCTTCTTGTTCCTCTGTTTCCTGATCTTCATGTGGCCACCTCTAATGCTGAAGCCTTGGAGAGCATCATCTAGAATATTCATTATGTGGGTGTAGTCCTTCTTCTCGTAGTCTCTGGAAGGGTCGAAATACACGGCGTGGGAGACTCGCGGGTAAAGAACAATAAGGAAGGCGCGCACGTTGCTGCGGGGAAAAGACACCTCAAATTATTCTCCATATTAGCAAGAAGGAATGATTGAAATGAACGAAAGGGTTTTCCGGAACTAACTTACTTTGGATGATAAGGCATGAGGACAATTTCCTGGTCCTTATTCTGTACCATGAAGTTTTCGAGATACTCCATAGCAGTTTCAGGCTCCAAGTCGCCGAGACTCAAGAAAGACTCATGCATGTAGTACAGATCCGTCACACAGATTTGCGAGACTTCTTCTCTCTTCATGAAGGAGCTCATATGTAGCGCAAAAAGGTGGACGATTGTAAAATCGAGCCGCCTTGTTAGAAACATCTCAAAGATATGGTCAAACCGTAGGAAGAACACCTCCGCGGTCGATGTGTCGATGTAACACTTCCCCTCAGGCACACGAGCTGTGTAGGTCGGATATCTTGGATCCTTTGAGGCTAGTAGGCTTTTCTCAGTCAACAACACATGGTCGTGCAGTCTCCTGAGTGCCTCCAGCGGTTTCGGCGGTAGCATCGGCTCGCCCGTGAGATCGAAAATGGCCGCACCTTTCACAGGTACACACTCTTCAGAATCCATCGTCTGGCTGCTATGTGCACTGGCTTGTTTGGAGGCAGCTCTCTTCCCCGATCTCTTCTTCTCCTTTTTCTTGGGCACACCTTCCAGACCCTTCCTTAACCCCTACACCAGTGTTGTTGGGCTAAGCACTGTACGACCCCTGGCTAGTTGAGCCTGTGTTGAGGCGACATGTTCAAGCATGTCCTGTGAGGATTTCATGAAGAGAGACTTCTTGCAATCCCTGCTACGACCTTCTTGCTTGGTAAGATCATCCATATCCTGATTAGCATGCTGATAGCCCAATTTGTCATATGGTTGACTCATCATATCTAAGTCACAGTCATATGCGTTTGTATTGGGGAAAGCCATTGGGTCGACCTCTGTCTCATCATCCATTCTCTGTTCTACAAGACCGATTACATCACCCAGTACTATTACGCCCCCTTCATCACGTCGTCCGCCGCTCTCACCCGACACTACAAGAGCTGGTAATTGCGTAGGCGGGGTGGTGGTCTCCGCACATGCTTGTTGATGTGTGGTTATTGGTGTGCTCTTAGCCGGCTCCAGATGAAGAAGATTCTTCGGCCATAGCAGCACCCAACCCTTGCACCTTCCAATCCGTGGCGAGGTCTCGTCGTCCTCTCCCACATACCGTAGTGGAGGACGCAAATACTCCTGCCTCGATTTCACACTGGACAAGTTAACCCTGAAGTGCCTAGCGGGGATTGGCTGGTTGTGGAACGTGGGTTGCAATGGATTCATTATCACCCCCTTTCCCATGTCCACCTTCTAGCCTTTGATCAAGTAGAGTATGGTGTACGGGGTTTCGTCGGCCTGCAAACACATGTCTGTGGCATAAAACATCCGAAAGGCAACTAAAATGGAATATTCTATACATATATATATGTTGGTGCGACATGTAATTACCGTGAGGGCGTCGAGACCAGCCAAAGACGAAGGCCCACCTAGCGCTCCAGAGACTGAGGACGGGTTGCTATGAGCGGGAGCGAGTGCGAGAGGAGGCCTGGTTGCATGAGCAAGTGATGGTGCGGTGGTGTTGTTGTTCACGGAGTTGCTCACGATGAAACTGGGCAACGGGAAATCATGTACCATCTTGTCTGGATTTTCCTTCGTCCAGTTGATGATAGCTGGAACCAACTTAGTAGCAAAAT